>NW_016803701.1:2476558-2479821 GCF_001698545.2 Rhinopithecus bieti | reverse complement strand
ATACCAGAATCTCTGGGACACATTTAAAGCAGTGTGTAGAGGGAAATTTATAGCTCTAAATGCCCACAAGAGAAAGCAGGAAAGATTTAAAATTGTCACCCTAACATCACAATTAAAAGAACTAGTGAAGCGAGAGCAAACAAATTCAAAACCTAGCAGAAGGCAAGAAATAACGAAGATCAGAGGAAAACTGAAAGAGATAGAGACACAAAAAAACCCTTCAAAAAAAAAAAAAAACAATCAATCCAGGTGATGGTTTTTAGAAAAGATCAATAAAATCGACCTCTAGCCAGACTGTAAAGAAGAAAAGAGAGAAGAATCAAATAGATAAAATAAAAAGTGATAAAGGGGGATATCATCACCATCCCACAGGAATACAAACTATCATCAGAAAATACTATAAACACCTCTGTGCAAATAAACTAGAAAATCTGGAAGAAATGGATATTTCCTGGACACGTACACCCTCCCAAGATTAAACCAGGAAAAAGTTGAATCTCTCAATAGGCCAATAGCAGTTCTGAAATTGAGGCAATAATTAATAGCCTACCAACCAAATAAAGTCCAGGACCAGATGGATTCACAGCTGAATTCTACCAGAGGTAAAAAGAGTGGCTGGGATCATTCCTTCTGAAACTATTCCAAACATTAGACAAAGAGGGAATCCTTCTTAACCCATTTTATGAGGCCAGCATCATCCTGATACCAAAGTCTGGCAGAGACACAACAAAAAAAGAGAATTTTAGACCAATATCCCTGATGAACGTTGATGCTCAAATCCTCAATAAAATACTGGTAGAGTGAATCCAGCAGCACATCAAAAAACATATTCACCATGATCAAGTCGGCTTCATCCCTGGGATGCAAGGCTGGTTCAACATACACAAATCAATAAATGTAATCCATCACATAAAGAGAACCAACGACAAAAACCACATGATTATCTCAATAGATGCAGAAAAAACCTTTGACAAAATCAACAGCTCTTCCTGCTAAACACTCTCAATAAACTAGGTATCAATGGAACATATCTCAAAGTAATAAGAGCTATTTATGACAAACCCACAGCTAATATCATACTTAACAGGAAAAAACTGGAAGCATTCCCTTTGAAAACCAGCACAAGACAAGGATGCCTTCTCTCACTACTGTTCAACATAGTATTGGAAGTTCTGGCCAGGGCAATCAGGCAAGATAAAGAAATGAAGAGTATTCAGTTAGGAAAAGAGGAAGTCAAATTGTTCCTGTTTGCAGATGACGTGATTGTATATTTAGAAAACCCCATTGTCTCGGTCCAAAATCTCCTTATGCTGATAAGCAACTTCAGCAAAGTCTCAGGAAGCAAAATCGATGTGCAAATATCACAAGCATTCCTATACACCAACAACAGACAAACAGAGAGCCAAATCATGAGTGAATTCCCATTCACAATTGCTACAAAGAAAATGAAATATGTAGGAATACAACTTACAAGGGATGTGAAGGACCTCTTTAAGGAGAACTATGAACCATTGCTCAATGATATAAAAGAGGACACAAACAAATGGAAAAACATTTCATGCTCATGGATAGGAAGAATCAATATCATGAAAATGGCCATACTGCCCAAGGTAATTTATACATTCAGTGCCATCCCCATCAAGTTACCAATGACTTTCTTCACAGAATTGGAAAAAACTACTTTAAAGTTTATATGGACAAAAAAGAGTCTGCAAAGCCAAGACAATCCTAAGCCAAAAGAACAAAGCTGGAGGCATCACGCTACGTGACTTCAAACTATACTACAAGGCTATAGTAACCAAAACAGCATGGTACTGGTACCAAAACAGATATATAGACCAATGGAACAGAACAGAGACCTCAGAAATAACATCACACATCTACAACCTTCTGATCTTTGGCAAATCTGACAAAAACAAGCACTGGGAAAGGATCCCCTATTTAATAAATGGTGCTTGGAAAACTGGCTAGCCATAGGTAGAAAGCTGAAACTGGATCCCTTCCTTACACCTTATATAAAAATTAATTCAAGATGGATTAAAGACTTAAATGTAAGACCTAAAACTATAAAAACCCTAGAAGAAAACCTAGGCAATACCATTCACGACATGGGCATGGGAAAGGACTTCATGACTAAAATACCAAAAGCAATGACAACAAAAGCCAAAATTGACAAATGGGATCTAATTAAACTCAAGAGTTTCTGCACAGCAAAACAAACTATCATCAGAGTCAACAGGCAACCTACAGAATGGGAGAAAGTTTTTGCAATCTACTCATCTGACAAAGGGCTATTATCCAGAATCTACAAAGAACTTAAACAAATTTACTAGAAAAAAAAGCAACCCCATCAAAAAGTGAGCAAAATATATGAACAGACACTTCTCAAGAGAAGACATTTATGCAGCCAATAGACACATAAAAAAATTCTCATCGTCACTGGTCATCAGAGAAATGCAAATCAAAACCATAATGAGATATCATCTCACACCAATAAGAACGGCAATCATTAAAAAGTCAGGAAACAAGAGATGCTGCAGAGGATATGGAGAAATAGGAACGCTTTTACAGTGTTGGTGGGAGTGTAAATTAGTTCAACCATTGTGGAAGACAGTGTGGCAATTCCTCAAGGAACTATAACTAGAAATACCATTTGACTCAGCAATCCCATTACTGGGTATATACCCAAAGGACTATAAATCATTCTACTATAAAGACACAGGCACATGTATGTTTATTGTGGCACTATCCACAATAGCAAAGACTTGGAATCAACCCAAATGTCCAGCAATGATAAACTGGATCAAGAAAATGTGGCATATATATACCATGGAATACTATGCAGCCATAAAACAGGATGAGTTCATGTCCTTTGCAGGGACATGGATGAAGCTGGAAACCATCATTCTCAGTAAACTATCACAAGGATAGAAAACCAAACACCACATGTTCTCACTCATAGGTGGGAGTTGAACAATGAAAACACATGGACGCAGGGCAGGGAACATCACATACCAGGGCCTGTTGGTGAGGGGAAGGGCTGGGGGAGGGATAGCATTAGGAGAAATACCTAATGTAAATATCGAGTTGGTGGGTGCAGCAAACCAACCTGGCACATGTATACCTATGTAACAAACCTGCATGTTGTGCACATGTACCCTAGAACTTAAAGTATAATTTTAAAAATATTTTTAAAATAAATAAAAATAAATAAATTGGGTTAGGGAGGATTTCCTCTTTTTCTATGGTTTGGAATAGTTTCA
>NW_016803701.1:2443381-2476108 GCF_001698545.2 Rhinopithecus bieti | reverse complement strand
TTTTTTTTTTTTTTTTTTTTTTTGAAGGGTTTTTTTGTGTCTCTATCTCTTTCAGTTTTCCTCTGATCTTCGTTATTTCTTGCCTTCTGCTAGGTTTTGAATTTGTTTGCTCTCGCTTCTCTAGTTCTTTTAATTGTGATGTTAGGGTGACAATTTTAAATCTTTCCTGCTTTCTCTTGTGGGCATTTAGAGCTATAAATTTCCCTCTACACACTGCTTTAAATGTGTTCCAGAGATTCTGGTACATTGTGTCTTCGTTCTGATTGGTTTCAAAGAACATCTTTATTTCTGCCTTCATTTCATTATTTACCCAGTAGTCATTCATGAGCAGGTTGTTCAGTTTCCATGTAGTTGTGCGGTTTTGAGTGAGTTTCTTAATCCTGAGTTCTAATTTGATTGCACTGTGGTCTGAGAGACAGTTTGTTGTGATTTCTGTTCTTTTACATTTGCTGAGGAGTGTTTTACTTCCAATTGTGTGGTCAATTTTAGAATAAATGCAATGTGGTGCTGAGAAGGATGTATATTCTGTTGATTTGGGGTGGAGAGTTCTGTAGATGTCTATTAGGTCTGCTTGGTTCAGAGCTGAGTTCAAGTCCTGGATATCCTTGTTAACCTCCTGTCTTGCTGATCTGTCTAATATTGACAGTGGGGTGTTAAAGTCTCCCACTATTATTGTGTGGGAGTCTAAGTCTCTTTGTAGGTCTCTAAGGACTTGCTTTATGAATCTCGGTGCTCCTATATTGGGTGCATATATATTTAGGATAGTTAGCTCTTCTTGTCGACTTAATCCCTTTACCATTATGTAGTGGCCTTCTTTGTTTCTTTTGATCTTTGTTGATTTAAAGTCTGTTTTATCTGAGACTAAGATTGCAACCCCTGCTTTTATTTATTTATTTATTTTGCTTTCCATTTGCTTAGTAGATCTTCCTCCATCCCTTTATTTTGAGCCTATGTGTGCCTCTGCCCATGAGATGTGTCTCCTGAATGCAGCACACTGATGGGTCTTGACTCTTTATCCAATTTGGCAGTCTGTGTCTTTTAACTGGGGCATTTAGCCCACTTATATTTAAGGTTAATATTGTTATGTATGAATTTGATCCTGTCATTATGATGTTAGCTAGTTATTTTGCCCATTAATTGATGCAGTTTCTTAGTAGCATTGATGTGTTTACAATTTGGCATGTTTTTGCAGTGACTGGTACTGGTTGTTCCTTTCCATGTTTAGTGCTTCCTTTAGGAGTTCTTGTAAGGTGGGCCTGGTGGTGACAAAATCTCTCAGCATTTGCTTGCCTGTAAAGGATTTTATTTCTCCTTCACTTACGAAGCTTAGTTTTGTTGGATATGAAATTCTAGGCTGCAAATTCTTTTATTTAAGAATGTTGAATATTGGCCCCCGCTCTCTTCTGGATTGTAGGGTTTCTGCTGAGAGATCTGCTGTTAGTTTGATGGGCTTCCCTTTGTGGGTAACCTGACCTTTGTCTCTGGCTGCCCTTAATATTTTTCCTCTAATTTCAGCCTTGGTGAATCTGAAAATTATGTGTATTGGGGTTGCTCTTCTCAAGGAGTATCTTTGTGGTGTTCTCTGTATTTCCTGAATTTGAATGTTGACCTGCCTTGCTAGGTTGGGGAAGTTCTCCTGGATGATATCCTGAAGAGTGTTTTCCAACTTGGTTCCATTCTCTCCATCAGTTTTGGGTACACCAATCAAATGTGGATTTGGTCTTTTCACATAGTCCCACATTTCTTGGAGGCTTTCCTCTTTTCTTTTCACTCTTTTTTCTCTAATCTTGTCTTCTCACTTTATTTCATTAATTTTATCTTCAGTCTCTGAAATCCTTTCTTCCACTTGATCAAATTGGCTACTGAAGCTTGTGCATGCATCACAAAGTTCTTGTGCTGTGGTTTTCAGCTCCATCAGGTCATTTAAGGTCTTCTCTACACTGTTTATTCTAGTTAGCAATTTGTCTAACTTTTTTTCAAGGTTTTTAGCTTCCTTGCTTTGGGTTAAAACATGCTCCTTTAGTTCAGAGAAGTTTATTATTACTGACTTTCTGAAGCCTACTTCTGTAAACAAGTGAACTTCTTTTCCGTCCAGTTTTGATTCATTGATGGCAAGGAGCTGTGATCCTTTGGAGGAGAAGAGGCGCTCTGGCTTTTGGAATTGTCATCTTTTCTGCTCTGGTTTCTCCCTGTCTTTGTGGTTTTATCTACCTTTGGTCTTTGATGTTGGTTACCTACAGATGGGGTTTTGGTGTAGATTTTTTTGTTAATGTTGATGCTATTCCTTTCTGTTTGTTAGTTTTCCTTCCAACAGTCAGGCGCCTCAGCTGCAGGTCTGTTGGAGTTTGTTGGAGGTCCACTCCAGACCCTGTTTGCTTGGGTATCACCAGTGGAGGCTGCAGAACAGCAAATATTTCAGAACATAAAATACTACTGCCTGATCCTTCCTCTGGTTGCTTTGTCCCAGAGGGGCACTTGCCTGTATGAGGTGTCTGTTGGCCCCTACTGGGAGGTGTCTCCCAGTCAGGCTACATGCGTGTTAGGGACCCACTTGAGAAGGCAGTCTGTCCATTCTCAGAGCTCAAACACCATGCTGGGAGAACCACTGCTCTCTTCAGAGCTGTCAGACAGGGACGTAAGTCTGCAGAGGTTGTCTGCTGTCTTTTGTTCAGCTATGCCCTGCCCACAGAGGTGGAGTCTAGAGAGTCGTTAGATCTTGCTGAGTTGCAGTGGGATCTGCCCAGTTCAAGCTTTCCAGCCACTTTGTTTATCTACTCAAGCCTCAGCAGTGGTGGATGCTCCTTCCCCTGCCAGGCTGCAGTGTCACAGGTCAATCTCAGACTGCTGCACTAGCAGTGAGCAAGGCACCATGGGTTTGGGACCTCCAAGCCGGGTACAGGAGGGAATCTCCTGGTCTGCTGGTTGCTAAGACCGTGGGAAAAGCACAGTATTTGGACAGGAGTGTACCATTCCTCTAGGTACAGTGTGTCATGGCTTCCCTTGGCCAGAAAAGGGAATTTCCCTGACCCCTTGTGCTTCCCAAGTGAGGCGACACCCTACCCTGCTTCAGCTCACCCTCTGTGGATGGCACCCACTGTCCAACCAGTCCCAGTGAGATAAACTATGTACCTCAGTTGGAAATGCAGAAATCACCAATCTTCTGTGTCGATCATGCTGGGACCTGCAGACCAGAGCTGTTCCTATTTGGCCATCTTGGAAGCTACCCCCGTAACCCATCTTATGAGGACAGCATCATCCTGATACTAAAACCTTGCAGAGACACAACAAAAAAAGGAAATTTCAGGCCAATATGTCTGATGAACATCAATGCAAAATCCTCAATAAAATACTGGCAAAGCAAATCCAGCAGCACAACATAAAGCTTATCCACCATGATCAAGTCAGCTTCATCCCAGAGATGCAAGGGTAGTTCAACATATAGAAATCAATAAACATAATTCATCACATAAACAGAACCAATGACAAAAACCATATGATTATCTCAATAGATGCAGAAAAGGCCTTCGACAAAATTCAACAGCCCTCCATTCTAAAAACTCTCAATAAACTAGGTATCAATGGAACATTTCTCAAAATAATAAGAGCTATATGACAAACCCACAGCCAATACTATACTTAACAGGCAAAAACTAGAAGCATTCCCTTTGAAAACTGGCACAAGACGAGGATGCCCTCTCTCACTACTGTTCAACATAGTATTGGAAGTTCTGCTAGGGCAATCAGGCAAGACAGAGAAATAAAAGGTATTCAAATAGGAAGTGAGGAAGTGAAATTGTCCCTGTTTGCAGATGACGTGATTGTATATTTAGAAAACCCCATCATCTCAGCCCAAAATCTCCTTATGCTAACAAGCAACTTCAGCAAAGTCTCAGGATACAAAATCAATGTGCAAAATCACAAGCATTCCTATACACCAATAACAGACAAACAGAGAGCCAAATCACGAGTGAGCTCCCATTCAAAATTGCTACAAAGAGAATAAAATACCTAGGAATACAACTTACAAGGTATGTGAAGGACCTCTTCAAAGAGAACTACAAACCATTGCTTGAGAAAATAAGAGAGGACACAAACAAACGGAAAAACATTTCATGCTCATGGATGGGAAGAATCAATATCATGAAAATGACCATATTGCCCAAAGTAATTTATAGATTCAATGCTATCCCCATCAAGCTACCAATGACTTTCTTAGTAGAATTGGAAAAAACTACTATAAACTTCATATGGAACCAAAAAAGAGCCTGCATAGGCAAGACAATCATAAGAAAAAAGAACAAAGCTGGAGGCATCACACTACCTGACTTCAAACTATACTACAAGGCTACAGTAACCAAAACAGCATGGTACTAGTACCAAAACAGATTGGTACCAGTACTAATTTGGCACTGGTACCAAAACAATGGAATAGAACAAAGGCCTCAGACATAACACCACACATCTACAACCATCTGATCTTTGACAAACCTGACACAAGCAATGGGGAAAGGATTCCCTATTTAATAAATGGTGTTGAGAAAATTGGCTAGCCATATGCGGAAAACTGAAACTGGTCCCCTTCCTTACACCTTATACAAAAATCACTTTAAGATGGATCAAAGACTTAAATGTAAGACCCAGGACTACAAAAATACTAGAAGAAGACCTGGGCAATACCATTCAGGACATAGGCATGGGCAAAGACTTCATGTCTAAAACACCAAAAGCAATGACAACAAAAGCCAAAATTGATAAATGGGATCTAATTAAACTCAAGAGTTTCTGCACAGCAAAACAAACTATCATCAGAGTCAACAGGCAACCTATAGAATGGGAGAAATTTTTTACAATCTATTTATCTGACAAAGGGCTAATATCCAGAATCTACAAAGAACTTAAACAAATTTACAAGAAAAAAACAAGCAACCCCATCAAAAGTGGGCAAAGTACCTAAATAGACATTTCCCAAAAGAAGACATTTATGCAGCCAACAGACACATAAAAAAATGCTAATGATCACTGGTCATTAGAGAAATGCAAATCAAAACCACAATGAGATACCATACCACACCGGTTAGAATGGCGATCATTAAAAGTCAGGAATCAACAGATGCTGCAGAGGATGTGGAGAAATAGGAGCGCTNCAAAAATCACTTTAAGATGGATCAAAGACTTAAATGTAAGACCCAGGACTACAAAAATACTAGAAGAAGACCTGGGCAATACCATTCAGGACATAGGCATGGGCAAAGACTTCATGTCTAAAACACCAAAAGCAATGACAACAAAAGCCAAAATTGATAAATGGGATCTAATTAAACTCAAGAGTTTCTGCACAGCAAAACAAACTATCATCAGAGTCAACAGGCAACCTATAGAATGGGAGAAATTTTTTACAATCTATTTATCTGACAAAGGGCTAATATCCAGAATCTACAAAGAACTTAAACAAATTTACAAGAAAAAAACAAGCAACCCCATCAAAAAGTGGGCAAAGTACCTAAATAGACATTTCCCAAAAGAAGACATTTATGCAGCCAACAGACACATAAAAAAATGCTAATGATCACTGGTCATTAGAGAAATGCAAATCAAAACCACAATGAGATACCATACCACACCGGTTAGAATGGCGATCATTAAAAAGTCAGGAATCAACAGATGCTGCAGAGGATGTGGAGAAATAGGAGCGCTTTTACAGTGTTGGTGGGAGTGTAAATTAGTTCAACCATTGTGGAAGACAGTGTGGCAATTCCTCAAGGAACTATAACTAGAAATACCATTTGACCCAGCAATCTCATTACTGGATATATACCCAAAGGATTATAAACCATTCTACTATAAAGACACATGCACATGTATGTTTATTGCGGCATTATTCACAATAACAAAGACTTGGAACCAACCCAAATGTCCATCAATGATAGACTGGATTCTGAAAATGTGGCACATATACACCATGGAATACTACACAGGTATAAAACAGGATGAGTTCATGTCCTTTGCAGGGACATGGATGAAGCTGGAAACCATCATTCTCAGCAAACTATCACAAGGATAGAAAACCAAACACCACATGTTCTCACTCATAAGTGGGAGTTGAACAATGAGAACACATGGACATAGGGAAGAGAACATCACACACTGGGGCCTGTTGGGGTTTGGGGGCCTAGGGGAGGGATAGCATTAGGAGAAATACCTAATGTAGGTGATGGATTGATGGGTGTAGCAAACCACCACGGCACGTTTATACCAATATAACAAAAGTACTCATTCTGCACATGGACCCCGGAACTTAAAGTATAATAAAATACAAAGAAACTATAAAAAAAGGAATAGATTTTGTGAGCAGATTTTGCCTGACATAATTCAGTATTATTGCAAATGTTATTAATATATATCTTTTTTCAATATATTCAGCCTTTGATTCAAAAGAGACACAACTTCAATCTCCCTACCAAGTTTATCTAACAGCTCCTGCTCTTTTTAATAAGAAACAAATTTGTACTTCAATTGATGTATCTTTTATTTGATATATATTTCAATTGATGCTTTCATTTTTGCTTATTAGTAGCTGCATATATATGTATATATATAATCTTTACCATTCATACAAGATCACAGTTACCATATTCAGTGCTGAGCACCCTACCTGCTAAGCCTAAATACCAAACTTTTCTAGTACACCTGGAAATACTGTTATAATCCTTTTAATGTAATGACCCCTAGAATGTTAAAATCGTTTAAGAAAAAATGCCAAGTGAGCATTAGAGTGCCAACTAAGGCATTAGAAACACTTTCAAATTTTAATCTTGTATTTTACATAGATTTATTAATATTTCTTAAATCATACGACAAATGAAGTATTTTTTCCAAGAGGTAAAATAAGATTAATTATTGTTTTGCCGTTGCTATGTTGAATTATTTTCTTTATGGTTTCATTTCTTTTAGTAAATTCATGGAGTTTTGATTCTTGATTTATATAGTAAAAACTATGAATAAATAGTCTAGACCCAGTTTTTTTTTAAATAAGAAAAGAATGTAAAAGCACTCAGATAGTAAAGAGATTAGTTGAATCCTTGGTGAAGGAAATTAGCAGCAATCTGAAAGGTATGGAGTATAGAATCTATGAAATTATATCAGAAGATAAGAGTAAGAATCAGATAAAATCTTAGCATGATTGAAACTGGAAGATGCTTAGAGATCTATGATGTTGCAGACTTGAATAGCTAAGACCTACCTTAAATGCAGCCTTAGTGTCCCACCTTTACCTGGTTGGCTATTCCTAACTGTAGGAAATGGGTTGGCATGTTCACTTCTAGCTCAAGTAAATTTACCCAGGAAATATGTAGTGCCCATGTTTCATGTCCTGGTATCCAACTGCTGCTCAATAAGTGAAGAAGATGAACTTACCCCTTGTCCTGCTGCAACATCATACACCACAGTCAGAGAAAAAAAAAAAGTACTTTGCTATTTAAAATAAAACTTTAAAAGGTACTATCTTTAGCAATAGGTGAAACTGATTCTCTTACAAAAATAAAAGTGACCCTGAAATTTGCATAGCTGACTTCTACAGATAGTGATAATTCTAGGAGATACTAATCAAATGAAGGGGAAAAAAATTTGCTTTTCTGCCATGAACAGATTAACCTTGGTGACATTTAGAGTTTTGCTGTATTTTTGCTTCGGTAAAGATCTGGGAGGTGGGGGTTGCAGTGAGTGGAGACTGTGTCACCACACTCCAGCCTGGGCCAAACACGAGTGCTCTATCTCCAAAAAAAAAAAAAAAAAAAAAAAAAAAAAAAAAAAAAGGTGTTTGATTTTTCTTAAGAGATTTAAAATTATTTTATTTATAAATGGAAAATCTTATTTTTTAGTTGAACCCATCCTTAAAAAAACTAGGTTTTAACATTTTGACTTTAATAAAGTTTAATATTAATTTAAATACAAGCAATGATAAGTAGTTTTCAGCACACAAAAGTCCTTTTGAATTTTACAAAATTCAACTGATGAAGACCTAGATATATTTTAATTTTGCTTGTGTATTTCCCTGGTGACACCAATGTCAGGTCCAACAATTATGTGAGCTTAGGGTTCCTTCCTCCTCATTTCATATGTTTCAAAAATATAGGAAAAGAAGATGTGCTAGGTTAGAAAGGTTATAACAAAGGAAGAGTCTTAAGGCTGGTTAGGAAACCAGCATGCTTCTGCGAATTGCAGATCCAAGTACTAAAGAACTGGCCACCTCAAAATTACTCATTTTCTGTCTAGTGCTAAATTGTTTTCCAAATGTCAGAGGAACAATTTTCATTATAATAGAAATACTGGTGCTTTATATCTCCACAGTAAAGTGATGGTGCCAAGTACTGCATTTTCAGTTTTGTAATTCTAAATTTGTTCAAAATATTCAATGGAATTAGAAGATAATAAACTATACAACCTACATTACTTCTGTGTGGCAAAAAATTTTAGTAGTTCTGGGAAATCAATAGCCATTGAAATTATGCTTAGAACATGTAGCACGTGACAATAAAAGGCATTGTTACTGACAATAAAAGATATTGTTACTGACAATAAATGGTATTGTTACTGATAGACATGACAGAAAGTTTGTTAAAGTAGATCAATATATACTGGACTTATTCAACTGTGAGTCATTTCTGCCAAACCACTTTAGAGGTAGAGCTATTTTTCTCTTGAATCCTTAAGACTTTGTAGTGTACTTAAAATCAATTTTATCACATTAGGGATTCTGCATTAATATGAATCCTTACCACCTCACATTTATAACAGTTCAAATAAAGACATAAAATACTATAAAGTGCATAGGTACTTTTCTTTTTATCCACTGTAATTTCCCTTCTGCCCCCTGAAGCAGTGTTTGACCTTAGGAGGCCATTTTCTTTCTGAAATATTCTCACACTTTTAGTAATGAGCTTCAGTTAGCTCCTACAAACTTATGAGAGCCAATTGTTAATTTTTCAGGAATTCCATGATCCAGTTGATTAAACTAGCCATTATTAAACACTAAAGTACAACGATTTACAATTAGGTTACATATTTTTATTAATACATAATAATTATGCACATTTATGGAGTATGCATGGTATTCTATTACATCCATAGAATGTGTAATGATTAAGTCAGGGTATTTAGGATATTCATCACCTTGAACATTGATCATTACTATGTATTGGGAACATTTCAAGCCCTCCTCTCTTGCTATTTTGTAATATATAGTGCATTATTGTTAACTATAATCATCCTAGTCTGTTATCGAATGTTAGAACTTATTCCTTCTATCTAACTGTATGTGTGTACCTATTAACCATCTTTTCTTCATCTCCCTACCACTACACATAATATTCCCAGCCTCTGGTAACTACATTATACTTTCTACCCCCATGAGATAAACGTTTTTAGCTCCCACATGTGAGTGAGAACATGTAATATTTGTCTTTCTATGCCTGGTTTATTTCACTTAACATAATGACCTCCAGTTACATCCATGTTGCTGCACATGACAGAATTTTATTCTTTTTTCATGGCTGAATAATATTCCACTGTGTATATATGCCATATTTTCTTTATCTATTCAACCACTGATAGACACTTGGGTTGATTCCATATCTTTGCTATTGTGAACAGTGCTGCAATAACAATGGGGGTGCAGGTATCACTTTAATATACTGATTTCCTTTCCTTTGGATAAATACTCAGGACAGAATTGCTGAATTGTATGGTAGTTCTATTTTTTAGTTTTTGACAAATTGCCATACTATTTCCATAATGGCTGTATTAATTTATGTTCCTACCAACAGTGTATAAGAGTTCCCTCTTCTCCACATCCTTGTCAGCATCTGTTTTGTTTTGTTTTGTTTTGGATAACAGCCATTCTAACTGGGGTAGGATGATATCTCATTGTGGTTTTGATTTGCATTTCCTTGATGAATAGTGATGTGCATTTTTTCATGTATCTGTTGGCCATTTGTGTGTCTTTTTTTGAGAAATGTCTATTCAGATCTTTTGCCTATTTTTTAATGGGATTATTTGAATTTTTGCTATTGAATTGTTTGACCTCCTTATATATTCTGGATATTAGTCCCTTGTTGGGTGGATAGTTTGCAAATATTTTGTTCCATTCAACAGGATGTCTCTTCACTATGTTGACTGCTTCCTTTGCTGTAAAGAAGCATTTAATTTAATATGGTCTCATTTATCCACTTTTGTATTCATTGCCTGTGGTTTTGAGGTCTTAGCTATAAAATATTTGCTTAGACCAATGTCCTGGAGTGTTTCCCCTATGTTTTCCTCTAGTAGTTAGTTTAAGGTCTTATATTTAAGTCTTTAATCCATTCTGAATTGATTTTTGTATGTGGTGGGAGATAGGGGCCTAGTTTCATGCTTCTACTTAAGAATATCCAGTTTTCCCAGCACCATTTACTGAAGATAGTGTCCTTTCCCTAATGTATGTTCTTGGCACCATTATCAAAAATCAGTTGGCTATAAATACATGGATTTGTTTCCGGGTTCTCTAATCTCTTCCTTTGGTCTAGGTGCCTGTTTTTATACCAATACCAGGCTACTTGATATTGACCACTATAACCTTGTAATATACTTTAAAGTCAGGGCATGCGATGCTTCCAACTTTGTTCGTATTGCTCAGAATTCCTTTGGTTATTTGGCTCTTTTTTAGTTCCATATGAATTTTAAGATTGTTTTTTCTATAAGTGAAGAATGTCATTAGTATTTTCATAGATATTACATTGAATCTGCAGATTGCTTTTGATAGCATGGTCATTTTAACAATATTATTTTTTCTAGTCTGTGAGCATGAAATATCTTTCTATTGCTTTGTGTTCTCTTCAATTTCTTTCATCAGCGTTTTGTAGTTTTCCTTGTAGAAGTCTTTTACTTTCTTGGGAAATTTATTCCTAGGGTTTTTTTTTTTGTGGCTATTGTAAATGGGATTGCCTTCTTGATTTCTTTTTCTTTTAGTTCATTATTAGTGTATAGAAATGCTATGACTATTGTATGTTGATTTTGTATACTTAAACTTTATTTAAGTTGTTTATCGAATCTAAGAGTTTCCTGGTGGAGTCTTTGGGTTTTTCTAAATACAAAATTATGTCATCTGCAATGAGGGATAGTTTAACTTTCTCTTTTCCAATTGGGGTGTCTTTTATTCATTTCTCTCGAGTAATTGCTCTGGCTATACTTCCAGTACTATGTTGAATAGGAATGGTGAAAATGGGATGCGCATTCTTGTCTTGTTCCAGTTCTTAAAGGAAAGACTTTCAGCCTTTCCCCGTTCAGTATGATGTTAGCTGTGAGTTTGTCATATTTGGTCTTTATTATGTTGAGGTATTTTCCTTCTACATCTGGTTTGTTGAGAGTTTGTTTTATCATGAAGGGTTGTTGAATTTTATCAAATGCTTTTTCTGTGTCTATTGAAATTATCATGTTGTTTTAATCCTTTATTCTGTTAATGTGATGGATCACATTTATTGATTTGCATATGTTGAACCATCCTTGCATCCCTGGAAGAAATCCCACTTGATCATGGTGTATTATTGTTTTGATGTGCTGTTGGGTTCAGATTGCTAGGATTATTTGGGGGATTTTTTGTGTCTATGTTTATCAGGGTTATTGGCTTGTAGTTTTCCTTTTTTGTGCCTTTGATTTTGATATCAGAGTAATGCTGGCCTTGTAGAAGAAGAGTAAAGGAAGAATTCTCTACTCTTCAATTTTTTTTGAATAGTTTGAGGAGAATGGTGTTAGTTCTTCTTTATAAGTTTGGTAAAATTTTGACAATGAAGCCATTTGATCTGGGACTTTCCATTGTTGTAAAACTTTTAAATTACTGATTCAATATTGTTATTCATTATTGGTCTGATTAGGTTTCCTATTCATTTATGATTCAATATTGGTAGGTTGTATACACCCAGGAACTTATCCATGTCTTCCAGGTTTTTCAGTTTGTTAGTTTTTGTAATAGTCTCTGATGATTTTGTATTTCTGTGATATAAGTTGTAATGTCTTCTTTTTCATTTCTAATTTTGTTTATTTTGGTCTTCTCTCTTCTTTTTTTGGTCTAGCTAGTACCTTATTGTATTATTCCATTCTCAAACTGCTATAAATACACAACTGAGATTATGAAGAAAAGAGGTTTAATAGACTCACAGTTTTGCATGGCTGGGGAGGCCTCAGGAAACTTACAATCATGGCAGAAGGTGAAGGGGAAGCAGGCACATATTCACATGGCTGGAGGAGCGAGACAGAGAGAGAGGGGAGAGGTGCTACACACTGTTAAACAAGCAGTTCTTGGGAGAACTCTATCACAAGAACAGCAAGGGGGAAGTCCACATTTATTATTTAATCACTTCCCACCAGGCCCTTCCTCCAACATTGAGGATTTCAATTCAACATGAGATTTGGGTGGGGACACAGCCAAACTATATCATTCCACCTTTGGCCCATCCAAAATCTCATGTCCTTCTCATATTTCAAAATACAACTATACCTTCCCAACAGTCCCCAAAAGTCTTAACTCATTCCAGCATTAACTCAAAAGTCCAGTCCACAGTCCAAAGTCTCATTTGAGACAAAGCTAGTCCCTTCTGCCTGTGAGCCTGTAAAATCAAAACAAGTTAGTTACTTCCAAGACACAATGGAGGTACAGGCATTGGGTAAATACTTTCCAAAAGGGAGAAATTGACCAAAACGAAGGGGCTACAGGCCCCATGCAAGTCCAACACAAAGTAAGGCAGTCATTAAATCTTAAAGCTCCAAAAAATCTCTTTTGACTCCATTCTCATATCTAGGCCACAATGATGCAAGGGGTGGGCTGCCAAGGCCTTGGGTATCTCCATCCCTGTGGCTTTGCAGGGTATATCTCCCATGGCTGCTTTCATGGACCGGTATTGAGTGCCTGTGGCTTTTCCAGGTTTACAGTGCAAGCAGTAGATGGATCTACCATTCTGGGGTCTGGAGGACGGTGGCCCTCTTCTCACACTTCGACTAGGCAGTGCCCCAGTGGGGACCCTCTGTGGGCACTCCAACTTCACATTTTCCCTCCACACTGCCCTAGTAGAGATTCTCCATGAGGGCTCTTCCCCTGCAGCAGACTGCTACCTGGACATCCAGGCATTTCCTTATATCCTCTGAAATCTAAGTGGAGGCTCCCTTGCCCTGCCAGCACCCAATTGCAGGCTTAACATCATGTGGAAGCCACCAAGGCTTGGGGTTTGCACCCTCTGAAGCAATGGCCTGAGTTGTACCTTGACCCCTTTTAGCCACAGCTGGTGGAGTGACCACAATGCAGGGTGCCATGTCCTGAAGCTGCACAGAGCAGTGGAGCCCTGGGACAGGCCCATGAAACCATTTTTCTTCCCTTGACCTCCAGGCCTGTCATGGGAGGGTCTGCTGCAAATGTCTCTGAAATGCCTTGGAAGCATTTTCCCCGATGTCTTGGCTATTAACATTGGGCTCCTCTTTACTTATGCAAATTTCTGTAGCCAGTTTGAATTGCTCCCCAGAAAATGGGTTTTTCTTTGCTACCACATGGTCTGGCTGCACATTTTTCCAAACTTTCATGCTCTGCTTCTGTTTTAAATATGTTAGTTTCAGATCATTTCTTTGTTTATATAGATGAGATTAGGCTTCAGAAGGAGCCAGGCCACATCTTGAAAGCTTTGCTGCCTAGAAATTTCTTCTGCCAAGCCAGGTGTGGTGGCTTATGCCTGTAATCCCAGCAATTTGGGAGGCTGAGGCAGGTGGATTACCTGAGGTAAGGAGTTTGAAACCAACCTAGCCAACACGGTGAAACCTCTTCTCTACTAACAATACAAATATTAGCTAGGTATGATGGTGGCCACCTGTAATCCCAGTGACTTGGGAGGCTGAGGCAGGGGAATCACTTGAACCTGGGAGGCAGAGGTTGCAATGAGCCAAGATTGCACCATTGAACTCCAGCCTGGGTGACAAGAGCAAAACTCTGTCTCAAAAAAAAAAAAAAAGAAAGAAATTTCTTCTTCCAGATACCCTAAATCAACTCTCTCAAGATCAAAGTTCAACAGATCTCTAGAGCAGGGGCACAATGCCAACAGTCTCTTTGCTAAAGCATAGCAAAAGTGACTTTTACTCCAGTTCCCAATAAGTTCCTCATCTCCACCTGAGACCACCTCAGCTTGGACTTCATTATCCATATTACTATCAACATTTTGATCACAACAATTTAACAAGTGTCTAGGAAGTTCCAAACTTTCCCTCATCTTGTTGTCTTCTTCTGAGCCCTCCAAATTGTCCCAACCTCTGCCTGTTATCCAGTTCCAAAGTCACTTCCACATTTTCAGGTATCTTTATAGCAATGCCCCAATTTTCTCAGTACCAAGTTTCTATATTAGTTGATGCTTACACTGCTATAAAGACATATCTGAGACTGGGTAATTTATGAAGAAAATAGGTTTAATTGACTCACAGTTTCTCATGGCTGGGGAGGCCTCAGGGGGCAGAAGGGGAAGGGGAAGCAGGCACATCTTCACATGACTAGAGAACGGGAGGCAGGGCAAGGTGCTACATACTTTTAAACAAGCAGTTCTTGGGAGAACTCTTTCACAAGAACAGCAAGGGGGAAGTGTGCCCACATGATTCAATCACCTTCTACCAGGCCCCTCCTCCAACACTGAGGATTACAATTCAACATGAGATTTGAGTAAGGACACAGCCAAACTATATCACTTATTGACTTTATCTTCTCAAAAAGCCAACTTTTCATTTTATTGATCATTTATATTGTTTCTCTCTCTTTTTTTTTTTTTTTTTTTTTTTTTTTTTTTTCCCCCTCTTTTTTTTTTTTTTTTTTTTTTTTTTTTTTAGCCCCTGTTTTGTTTAGTTCTACATTGATCTTTATTTCTTTCCTTTTACTAACTTTAGGTGTGGTTTGTTCTGCTTGTCTGTTTCTTGAGGTGCATTGTTAGATCATTTATTTGAAATCTTCTTAGTTGTGAAAGGTGTTTATTGTTATAAATTTCCCTGTTAGCTCTTCTTTTGCCATATTCCATAGGCTTTGGTATGTTGTATTTCCATTTTCATTTTATTCATGAAAGTTTTTTTATGTCTTTCTTAATATTTTCATTGATTCAGTAGTCATTCAGGAGCATACTGTTTAATTTCCATGAATTTGTACAGTTTTCAAAGTTCTGCTTGTTATTGATTTTTAATTTTATTCCACTGAGATCTGAGAAGATAATTGATATGACCTCAATTTTGAAAAATTGGTTGAGACTTGTTTTGTGGCCTAAAATAGGGTCTATCCTGGTGAATGCTCCATATGCTGATAAGAATCATATATGTTTTGCAGCTCTTGAGTAATATGTTTTGTACATGTCTGTTAGGCCCTTGTGCTCTAAAGTGCAGTTTAAATTCAATGTTTCTTGTTAATTTTTAGGCTAGATAATTTGTCTAGTGATGAGAGTGTGCTGCTGAAGTTCCCAACTATTATTGCATTGTAGCCAATCTCTTTATTTAAATCTAACATTTGCTATATACATAAGGGGTGCCCAGTTGTTGAGTGCATATATACTTAACGATTGTTATCTCCTGCTGATTTTGATTGCTTTATCATTTTGTAGTGACATTTTGACTTTTACTGTTTTGACTTAAAGTCTGTTTTATTTGATATAATTATGGCTACTCCTGATCACTTTTGGTTTTCATTTGTGTGAAATATCTTTTTCCATCCCTTTATTTTCAGTCTGTGTGTCTTTACAAGTAAAGTGAGTTTCTTGTGGGCAGCATATAGTTGGGTCATTTTTTAAAACTCCATTTAATTTAATGGATTAAATTTAATTTTTTTAATCCATTCAGCCAGTTTTCTGTCTTTTAAGTTGAAAATCTAATATGTTTATATTCAAGGCTCTTATTAATATACGAGAACTTATTCCTTTTATTTTGTTCATTGTTTTCTGGTTGTTTTGTATATCCTTTGTTACCATCTTTCTCTCTTATTGTTTATCATTGTGGTGTGTGATTTTCTGTAGTGGTAACATCTGATGTCATTTTTCTTCCTTATTTGCATGCCTGCTTTACCAGTAAATTTTATACTTTTGTGTGTTATTATGATCATACATATTTGATCATAATACCAAATATATTGATTGATCCAAGCTGATTGATTTGATCAATCAATTCAGTGAATTAGAATTATGTTGATTGATCTGAGTCCTTTTTCTTCCTCATTTGCATGCCTCCTCTACCCATGAGTTTTATACTTTTGTGTGTTATTATGATCATATATATTTTTCTTTGGCTCCCAGATATAGGAGTCCCTTAAGCATTTCTTACAGGACCAGTCTAGTGAAGAATTCCCTCAGTGTTTGCTAATCTAGGAAAGACTTTATTGCTTCTTCATTTTGAATGATAATTTTTCTGGTTGTAGTATTCTTGGCTGATAGTGTTGTTTTCTTTCAGCACTTTGAATACATCTCCCATTCTTTCTGAGCCTGTAAGGTTTTCACTGAGAAGTCAACTGTTAACCTGATGAGAGTTCCCTTGTATGTGACTACATATCTTTCTCTTGCTGCTTAGGGAATTGTTTCTTTGGTCTTTGACTTTTGATAATTTGACTATAATGTGTCTTAAAGAAGATTTTTTTTGGGTTGTGTCAATTTGGAGATTTTTAAGCTTCCTGTATCTGTGTATCTCAATCTCATTTGTGTGCCATAGGATGGGAATAAATCCAACTAAAATTCAGGGACCTTCTACCTCAGTAAAATTTCTAGGGGTCCAGTGGTATGGGGGCTGTCGAGATATTCCTTCTAAGGTGAATGATAAGTTGCTGCATTTGGCCCCTCCTACAACCAAAAAAGAGGCACAAAGCCTAGTGGACCTATTTGGATTTTGGAGGCAACACACTCCTCATTTAGGTGTGTTGCTCCAGCCCATTTATCAAGTGACTCAAAAAGCTGCCAGTTTTGAGTGGAGTCCAGAATAGGAGAAGGCTCTGCAACAGGTCCTTGCTGCTGTACAAGCTGCTCTGCCACTTGGGCCACATGACCCAGCAGATCCAATGGTGCTTGAGGTGTCAGTGGCAGATAGGGATGCTATTTGGAGCCTTTGGCAGGCTCCCACAGGTGAATCACAGCACAGGCCTCTAGGATTTTGGAGCAAGGCCCTGCCATCTTCTGAAGATAACTACTCTCCTTTTGAGAGATGGCTCTTGGCCCGTTATTGGGATTTGGTGGAAACTGAACCTTTCACTATGGGTCATCAAGTCACCATGTCACCTGAACTGCCAATCATGAACTGGGTGCTTTCTGACCCATCTAGTATAAAGTGGGTCATGCACAGCAGCATTCCATTATCAAAAGGAAGTGGCTATATGTGATTGTGCTCAAGCAGGTCCTGAAGTCACAAGTAAGTTACCTGAGGAAGTGGCTCAAATGCCTATGGTCTCTACTCCTGCCTTCTATCCCCCAGCCTGCACCGATGGCCTCATGGGGAGTTCCCTATGATCAGTTGACAGAGGAAGAGAAGACTAGGGCCTAGCTCACAGATAGCTTTGCACGATATGTAGGTACAACCCAAAAGTGGACAGCTGCATCACTATAGCCCCTTTCTAGGACATCCCTGAAGGACAGCTGTGAAGGGAAATCTTCCCAGTGGGAAGAACTTTGAGCAGTGCACCTTGTTGTGCACTTTTCATGGAAGGAGGAATGACCAGATGTGCAATTACATACTGATTCATGGGCTGTAGCCAATGGTTTAGCTGGATGTAAGAGACTTTGAAGAAGCATGATTGGAAAATTGGTGACAAAGAAATTTGGAGAAGAGGTATGTGGATGAACCTCTCTGAGTGGTCAAAAACTGTGAAGATATTTGTATCCCGTGTGAGTGCTCACCAATGGGTGACCTCAGCAGAGGAGGATTTTAATAATCAAGTAGATAGGATGAGCTGTTCTGTGAACACTATTCAGCCTCTTTCCCTAGCCACCCCGTCATTTCCCAATGGGCCCATGAACAAAGTGGCCATGGTGGCAGGGATGGACATTACACATTGGCTCAGCAACATGGACTTCCTCTCACCAAGGCTGACCTAGCTATGGCCACTGCTGAGTCTGAGTGTCCAGTTTGCCAGCAGCAAGGACCAACAGTGAGCCCTCGATATGACACCATTCCTTGAGGTGATCAGCCAGCTACCTGGTGGCAGGTTGATTTTATTGGAACTCTTCCATCGTGGAAAGGGCAGAGGTTTGACCTCACTGGAATAGACACTTACTCCAGCTATGGGTTTGCTTATCCTGCACACAATGCTTCTGTCAAGACTACCATCTGTGGACTCAGGGAATGCCTTATCCACTGTCATGGTATTCCACACAGCATTGCCTCTGACCAAGGCACTTACTATATGGCTGAAGAAGTGCAACAGTGGCCTTATGCTCACGAGTCAGGCTCATTCAGAGGTGGCATCGTTTCATTCTTTCATTGCTCATGGATCTCGTTGGTTCTACCACGTTCATGAAGCAGCTGGATTAATAGAATGGTGGAATGGCCTTTTTATTTTTATTTGTAAGTCACAACTAAAACACCAACTAGGTAACAATACTTTGCAGGACTGGGACAAAGTTCTCCAGAAAGCTGTGTATGCTCTGAATCAGCATCTAATATATGGATTCACAGGTCCAGGAATCAAGGGGTGGAAGTGGAACTGGCACCACTCACCATCACCCCTAGTGATCACTAGAAAAATTTTTGCTTCCTGTTCCCACAAAATTACTTTCTGCTGGCCTAGAGGTCTTAGTTCCAGAGGGAGGAATGCTGCCACCAGGAGACACAATAATAATTTCACTAAACTAGAAGTTAAGATTGCCACCTGTACCCTTTGGGCTCCTCCTACCTCTAAGTCAACAGGCTAAGAGGGGAGTTACAGTGTTGGCTGGGGTGATTGACCCAGACTATCAAGATGAAAGCAGTCTACTACTTCACAATGGAGGCAAGGAAGAGTACACATGGAATACAGGAGATCCGTTAGGGTGTCTCTTAGTATTACCATGCCATGTGATTAAGGTCGATGGGAAACTACAACAGCTCAATCCAGGATGGACTACAAATGACACAGACCCTTCAGGAATGATGGTTTGGGTCATTCCACCAGGAAAAACCCCTGGACCTCCTGAGTTGCTTGCTGAAGGCAAAGGGAATACAGAATGTGTAGTAGAAGAAGGTAGTCATCAATACCAGCTAAGACCATGTGACTAGCTGCAGAAATGAGGTCTGTAATTGTCATTAGTATTTCCTCTCTCTATTGTTAAAAACATGTTTGTGCATGTATACACTTGTACTAAGAAAAGATCTTCATTTTATTTCCATCTCTGTTGTCATGTGATATAAGATTTATTGACTTCACATCAGCATTTAAGTATTATTAACTTTATGTAATAGTATTTCGGTTGGGGATTGGTGTATTTTCAGTTATACAAAGGATAGTTGTATTATGTTAGGTGTAATTATGACCTTATTAGTCTTTATTTGAAGATTATGTATAATCTCAGAAGATATGTATGAGTTCACGTTGACAAGGGGTGGATTTGTGATGGTTAATACTGAGTTGCAGCTTGATTGGACTGAAGGAAACAAAGTATTGATCCTGGGTGTGTCTGTGAAGGTGTTGTCAAAGGAGTTTAACATTAGAGTCAGTGGACTGGGAAAGGCAGAACCACCCTTAATCTGGGTGGGTACAATCTAATCAGTTGCCAGCACAGCTAGAATATAAGCAGGCAGAAAAATGTGAAAAGAGAGACTGGCCTAGCCTCCCAGCCTACATCTTTGCTAGATGCTTACTGCCCTCGAACATCAAACTCCAAGTTCTTCAGTTTTGGAGTGCAGACAGGCTCTCTTTGCTCCTCAGCCTGCAGATACCTTGTGATTGCATGAGTTGATACTTAATAAACTCATATATATATAAATCAACTCATATATTATATATATGTATAATATATATTATTCTATCCTTCTAGAGAACCTAGAGTAATATGTAAGCCAAGTAACAAATCCCGCAGTAAATGGCAAATGTAACCATGCCTTACTTAAGATGCATCATAAACTCTTCTTTCAGTGAATGGCAGAGTTTGACAGAGAAACACCTTTATAAGAAAACACTGAAAATATGTTATTAGAACATGTTTCTTTCTCCATTGGGTGCTAAAAGGTCAAGTAAAGAAATTCAGCACTGATAGCAAAGATAAGCATGCTTTCTTTAAGATGCATCATAAACTGTTTTCTTTCAATGAATGGCAGAATTTGACAGAGAAATATCTGTTAAACATTGAGAGTATGTTAATAGAACAGGTTTCTTTCTCCATTGGTTTATAATACACAGGATTACATATGCAGCTATAAAAGGCAAATATAAGCATGGTTTCCTAAGGATTTATCATAAGCTGTTTTCTTTAGATAAATTAAAATGACTGACAAATAAATACTTTTGAAATCTAACTTTTAGAATATATTAGAACATGTTAATGTCTCCATTGGACTCTAATAGGCCAAGTAAAGGAATCAGCAAAAATAAACAAATGTAAGCATGCTTTTACTAAGATGCATTGTAAAATGTTTTCTCTCAGTGAATGGAAGAGTTTCACAGAGAAACACCTTTGTAAGTAAATGTGAGAATATGTGGAGAGGCCAAGATGGCAAACTAAAAGAAGCTCATGTGAGCAACTCACATGGAGAGGAAACAAAAGGCCTAGTGAACACTGACTCTGCAGGCTGATCATCTGAAGAACCACATCAGGATCCATCAAGGCAGCAGGGGAACACAGTGAGCAGAGAGGAACAAAGTTGGAAACCAACTTGTCTGGGTCCAGCACAGAGCCAGGAGAACCTCTCTAACGCAGCAAAGGGTGAGTGAGTGAGAGCCCCCAGGGGGATTTGTGTTCTCCATGGGGACCTGTAAAAAACTAGGAACAGGAGAACCTTCTAGGGCCCCCCTCCATAACCCCCCATTGCACTTCTAGACTGAGGCAGAGAGCCATCTAGATGTTTTGTGGAGGAAACTCTCAAGTCCAAGGGGGTCTCTACAACCCTTGGGACCGGAGCAGACCAGAACTAGTGCCACAGTTGCAGTGACTGGAAGTAGCAACATTGCTCCATGTCCCCTTGCCAGACAGGGCTTGGTACCAGTTTCTAGTCCAACAGTCCTGTTTCAGCCTGAAATTGGCCAGCCACTCCACCCACCCCCACCACTTGTAGCCAGGCCAACAATTGCTTCTTAGAGCTTCCAAGCCCAGTAGTCCCACTGATATGGTTTGGCTGTGTCCCTACCCAAATCTCAACTTGAATTGTATCTCCCATAATTATCATGTGTTGTGGGAGGGACCCTGGGGGAGGTAATTGAATCAAGGGGGCTGGTCTTTCTCATGCTATTCTCGTGATAGTGAATAAGTCTCACGAAATCTGATGGGTTTATCAGGGGTTTTTGCTTTGCTTCTTCCTCATTTTCTCTTGCCACAGCCATGTAAGAAATGCCTTTTGCCTCCCGCCATGATTCTGAGGCCTCCCCAGCCATGTGGAACTGTAAGTCCAGTTAAACCTGTTTTTGTTCCCAATCTCGGGTATGTCTTTATCAGCAGCATGAAAATGGACTAATACAGTAAATTGGTACCAGTAGAGTGGGGTGCTGCTGAAAAGATACCCAAAAATGTGAAAGTGACTTTGGAAGTGGATAACAGGAAGAAATTAGAACAGTTTGGAGGGCTCAGAAGAAGATAGGAAAATGTGAAAAAGTTTGGAACTTCCTGGAGACTTGTTGAATGGCTTTGCCCGAAATGCTGTTAGTGATCTGGACAATAAGGTCCAGGCTGAGGTGGTCTCAGATGGAGATGAGGAACTCAGGAATTGGAGCAAAGGTGACTCTTGTTATGTTTTAGCAAAGAGACTGGCAGCATTTTGTCCCTGCCCTAGAGATTGGTGGAATCTTGAACTTGAGAAAGATGATTTAGGGTAACTGGCAGAAGAAATTTCTAAGCAGCAAAGTATTCAAGAGGTGACTTGGGTACTGTTAGGGACACTGGGTTTTAAAAAGGAAACAGAGCATAAAAGTTCAGAAAATTTACAGGCTGACTATTCAATAGAAAAGAAAAAGCTATTTTCTGGGAGAAACTAAAGCCAGTTGCAGAAATTTGCATAAGTAGCAAGGAGCCTATGTTAATCCCCAAGACCATGGGGAAAATGTTTCCAGGGCATGTCAGAGGTCTTCAAGGCAGACCCTCCCATCACAGGCCTGGAGGCTCAGGAGGAAAAAGTGGTTTCCTGGGCTGGTCCCAGGGTCCCCGTGCTTTGTGCAGCCTAGGGACTTGGTGCCCTGCGTCCCAGCTGCTCCAGCTGTGGCAGAAAGGGACCAATGTACAGCTTGGGCTTTGGCTTCAGTGGGTGGAAGCCCCAAGTCTTGGCAACTTTCACATGGTGTTGACCTTGCAGGTATACAGAAGTCGAAATTAAGGTTTGGGAACCTCTGCTGAGATTTTAGATGATGTATGGAAATGCTGGATGCCCAGAAAAAAGTTTGCTGCAGGGGCAGAGCCCTCATGGAGAACTTCTGCTAGGGCAGTGCAGAAGGGAAATGTGTGATTGAAGCCCCTGCACAGAGTCCCTACTGGGGTGCTGCCTAGTGGAGCTATGAGAAAAGGGCCACCATCCTCCAGACCCCAGAATGATAGATCCACTGACACTTTGCACACCGCACCTGGAAAAGCCTCAGAAACTCAATACCAGCCTATGAAAACAGCCAGGAGGGAGGCTGTACCCTGCAAAGCCACAGGGTTAGAGCTGCCCAAGACCATGGTAACCCACCTCTTGCATCAGCATGACCTGGACGTGAGACATGGAGTCAAAGGAGTTTTTTTTTTTTTAATACTTTAAGTTCTGGGATAAATGTACAGAATGTGCAGGTTTGTTACATAGGTATACACATGCCATGGTGGTTTGCTGAACCCATCAACCTGTCATCTACATTAGGTATTTCTCCTAATGCTATCCCTACCCTGGACCCCCACAACCTGACAGGCCCCAGTGTGTGATGTTTCCCTCCCTATGCCCACCTGTTCTCATTGTTCAACTCCCACTTATGCATGAGAATAGGTGGTGTTTGGTTTTCTGTTCCTGTGTTAGTTTGCTGAGAATGATGGTTTCCAGTTTTATTCATGTCCCTGTGAAGGACAAGAACTCATCCTTTTTTATAGCTGCATAGTATTCCATGGTGTATTTGAGTCACATTTTCTCAATCAAGTCTATCATTGGTGGGCATTTGGGTTGGTTCCAAGTCTTTGCTATTGTGAACAGTGAACAGTGCTATTGTGAACATGCGTGTGCATGCGTCTTTATAGTAGAATGATTTATAATCCTTTGGGTATATACCCAGTAATGGAATTGCTGGGTCAAATGGTATTTCTTGTTCTAGATCCTTGAGGATTCTCTTTGTAGCAATTGTGAATGGGAGTTTAGTCATGATTTGGCTCTCTGTTTGTCTGTTATTGGTGTATAGGAATGCTTGTGATTTTGCACATTGATTTTGTATCCTGAGACTTTGCTGAAGTTGCTTACCAGCTTAAGGAGATTTTGGGCTGAGATGATGGGGTTTTCTAAATATACAATTATGTCATTGCAAACAGATACAATATCACTTCTTCTCTTCCTATTTGAATACCCTTTATTTCTTTGTCTTGCCTGATTGCCTTGGCCAGATTTCCAATACTATGTTGAATAGGAGTGGTGAGAGAGGGCATCCTTGTCTTCCACTCGTGTTCAAAGGGAATGCGTCCAGNTGGTTCCAAGTCTTTGCTATTGTGAACAGTGAACAGTGCTATTGTGAACATGCGTGTGCATGCGTCTTTATAGTAGAATGATTTATAATCCTTTGGGTATATACCCAGTAATGGAATTGCTGGGTCAAATGGTATTTCTTGTTCTAGATCCTTGAGGATTCTCTTTGTAGCAATTGTGAATGGGAGTTTAGTCATGATTTGGCTCTCTGTTTGTCTGTTATTGGTGTATAGGAATGCTTGTGATTTTTGCACATTGATTTTGTATCCTGAGACTTTGCTGAAGTTGCTTACCAGCTTAAGGAGATTTTGGGCTGAGATGATGGGGTTTTCTAAATATACAATTATGTCATTGCAAACAGATACAATATCACTTCTTCTCTTCCTATTTGAATACCCTTTATTTCTTTGTCTTGCCTGATTGCCTTGGCCAGATTTCCAATACTATGTTGAATAGGAGTGGTGAGAGAGGGCATCCTTGTCTTCCACTCGTGTTCAAAGGGAATGCGTCCAGGTTTTGCCCATTCGGTATGATATTGGCTGTGGGTTTGTCATAAATAGCTCTTATTATTTTGAGATATGTTCCATCAATACCTAGTTTATTGAGAGTTTTTAGCATGAGCATTGTCGAATTTTATCAAAGACTTTTTCTGCATGTATTGAGATGATAATGTGTTTTTTTTCCACTGGTTCTGTTTATGTGATGGATTATGTTTATTGATTTGTATATGTTGAACTAGCCTTGCATCCCAGAAATGAAACCGACTTAATTGTGGTGGACAAGCTTTATCATGTGCTGCTGGATTCGGTTTGCTAGTATCTTATTGAGGATTTTCACATCGATGTTCATCAGGGATATTGGGCTGAAATTTTCTTTTTTGGTTGTGTCTCTTTCAGGTTTTGGTGTCAGGATGATGCTGGCCTCATAAAATGAGTTAGGGAGGATTCACTCTTTTCCTATTGTTTGGAATAGTTTCAGAAGAAATGGTACAGCTCCTCCTTGTACCTCTGGTAGAACTCGGCTGTGAATCCATCTTGTCGTAAGCTTTTTTGGGTTACTAGGCTATTAATTACGGCTTCACTTTCAGAATTTGTTATTGGTCTATTCTGGGATTCGACTTCTTCCTGATTTAGTGTTCAGAGGGTGTATGTGTCCGAGAAATATCCATTTCTTCTAGATTTTCTAGTTTATTTGCATAGAGTTCTTCATAGTATTCTCTGATGGTAGTTTGTATTTCTGTGGGATTAGTGGTGATATCCTCTAGATCATTTTTTATTGAGTCAATTTGATTCTACTCTCTTTTCCTTTTTATCAGTCTGGCTAGTGGCCTACGTATTTTGTTGATCTTTTCAAAAAGCCAACTCCTGTATTCAATGAATTTTTTTTGAAGGGTTTTTTGTATCTCTATCTCTCTTCTGCTCTGATCTTAGTTATTACCTTCTGCTAGCTTTTGAATTTGCTTTTTCTTGCTTCTTTGTTCTTTTAATTGTGATGTTAGGGTGTCCATTTCAGATCTTTCCTGCTTTCTCTTCTGGGTATTTCATGCTATAAATTTCCCTCTAAACACTGCTGTGGCTGTGTTCCAGATATTCTGGTATGTTGCATCCATGTTCACATTGGTTTCAAATAACTTATTTATTTCTGCCTTCATTTTGTTATTTACTTAGTAGTCATTCAGGAGCAAGTTGTTCAGTTGCCATGTAGTTGTGCAGTTTTGAGTGAGTTTCTTAATCCTGAGTTCTAATTTCATTGCACTGTGGTTTGAGAGACTGTTTGTTATGATTTCCATTATTTTGGGTTTGCTGAGGAATGTTTTACTTCCAATTATGTAGTAAATTTTAAAATAAGTGCAATTTGGGGCTGAGAAGAATGTATACTCTGTCAAATTGGGGTGGAGAGTTCTGTAGATGTCTATTAGGTCTGCTTGGTCAAGAGCTGGGTTCAAGTCCTGAATATCCTTGTTAATTTTCTGTCTTGTTGACCTGTCTAATACTGACAATGGGATGATAAAGCCTCCCACTATTATTGTGTGGGAGTCTAAGTCTCTTTGTAGGTCTCTAAGAACTTACTTTATGAATCTGGGTGCTCCTGTATTGGGTGCATATATATATAGGATGGTAAGCTCTTCTTGTTTCATTGATCCCTCTACCATTATGTAATGCCCTTTTTGTCTTTTTTGATCTTTGTTGGTTTAAAGTCTGTTTTATCAGAGAGGAGGATTGCAACCCCTACTTAATTAATTAATTAATTAATTGCTTTCCATTTGCTTGGTAAATATTCCTCCATACCTTTATTTTGAGCCTATGTGTGTCTTTGCATGTGAGATGTTTCCCTTGAATACAAAATACCGATGGGTCTTGACTGTTTATCCAATTAGCCAGTCTGTGTCTTTTAATTGGGGCATTTAGCCTGTTTATATTTAAGGTTAATATTGTTATGTATAAATTTGATCCTGTCATTATGATCTAACTGGTTATTTTGGCAGTTAATTATTGAAGTCCTTTCATAATGTTGATGGTCTTTACAATTTGGTATGTTTTTGCACTGGCTGGTACTGATTTTTCCTTTCCATGTTTAGTGCTTCCTTCAGGATCTCTTGTAAGGCAGGCCTGATTGTGCCAAAACTCAGTATTTGCTTGTCTGTAAAGGATTTTATTTATCCTTCACTTGTGAAGTTTAGTTTGACTGGATATGAAATTCTGGGTTGAAAATTATTCTCTTTAAGAATGTTGAGTATTGGTCTCCACTCTCTTTGGTTTGTAGGGTTTCTGCAGAGAGATCTGCTGTCAGTCTGATGGGTTTCCCTTTGTGGGTAACTTGACCTTTCTCTCTGGCTGTCTTTAACATTTTTTTCTTCATTTTAACCTTGGTGAATCTGACGATTATGTGTCTTGGGGTTGCTCTTCTTGAGGAGTATCTTTGGCTGTTCTCTGTATTTCCTGAATTTGAATGTTGGCCTGTCTTGCTAGGTTGGGGAAGTTCTCCTGGATAATATCCTGAAGAGTGTTTCCCAGCTTGATCAGGTCATTTATGTTCTTCTCTAAACTGGTTATTCTAGTTAGCATTTCCTCTTACCTTTTTTCAAGATTCTCAGCTTCCTTGCATTGGGTTAGAACATGTGCCTTTAGTTCAGAGGAATTTGTTATTAGCCATCTTCTGAAGCCTACTACTGGCAATTTGTCGAACTCATTCTCCGTCCAGTTTTGTTCCCTTGCTGGTAAGGAGTTGTGATCCTTTGAAGGAAAAGTGTTCTGGATTTTGGAATTTTCAGCCTTTTGTGCTGGTTTTCCTTATCTCTGTGGATTTATCTTTGGTCTTTGATGTTGGTGAGGTTCGGATGGAGTTTCTGTGTGGACGTCCTTTTGGTTGATGTTGATGCTATTCCTTTCTGCTTGTTAGTTTTGCTTCTAACAGTCAGGCCTCTCTGCTGCAGGTCTGCTGGAGTTCGCTGGAGGTGTACTCCAGACTCTATTTGTCTAGATTTCACCAGTGGAGGCTGCAGAACAGCAGAGATTGCTGCCTGTTCCTGTTTCTGGAAGCTTAATCCCAGAGGGGCACCTGCCAGGTGCCAGCCGGAGCTCTTCTCTATGAGGTGTCTGTTGATCCCTGCTGGGAGGTGTCCCAGTCAGGAGGCACAGGGGTCAGGGATCCACTTGAGGAGGCAATCTGTCCCTTAGCAGAGCTTGAGTGCTGTGCTGGGGGATCTGCTGCTCTTTTCAGTGCTGGCAGATAGGAGTGTTTAAGTCTGCTGAAGCTGCACCCACAGCCACCCCTTCCCCTAGGTGCTCTGTCCCTGGGAGATAGGAGTTTGGTCTATAAGCTCCAGACTGGGGCTGCTGCCTTTCTTTCAGAGATGCCCTGCCCAGAGAGGAGTAATCCAGAGAGGCAGTCTGGCTTCAGTGGCTCAGACCTGCAGTGGGCTCCAGCTCCACCCACTTCAAACTTCCCAGTGGCTTTGTTTACATTGTGAGGGGAAAACTGCCTACTCAAGCCTCAGTAATGGCAGATGTCCCTACCCTCATCAAGCTTGAGCATCCCAGGTTGACTTCAGACTGCTGTGCTGGCAGGAATAATTTCAAGCCAGTGGGTCTTAGCTTGCTGGGATCCATGTGGGTGGGATCAGCTGAGCTAGACCACTTGGCTCCCAGGTTCCAGCCCCCTTTCCAGGGGAGTGAATGGTTCTGTCTTGCTGGCTTTCCAGGTGCCACTGGGGTATGAAAAAAAATCCTGCAGCTAGCTCGGTGTCTGCCCAAACAGCTGCCCAGTTTTGTGCTTGAAATCCAGGGCCCTTGTGGTGTAGGCACTGGAGGGAATTTCCTGGTGTGTGGGTTGTGAAGACCATAGGAACAGCATAGTATCTGGGCTGGAGTGCACCATTCCTCATGGCACAGTCCCTCACTGCTTCCCTTGGCTAAAGGATGGAGTTCTCTGACCCTTTTTGCTCCCCAGGTGAGGTGACACCCCACCCTGCTTTGGCTCACCCTCCATATGGGCTGCACCCGCTGTCTAACCAGTGAGATGAGCAGGGTACCTCAGCTGAAAATGCAGAAAACACCCACCTTCTGTACTGATCTCACTGCAAGCTGCAAAACTGAACTGTTTCTATTTAGCTATTTTGCCAGCCCCCCAAAAAAACAGATTTTTCTTTTGTTTTTTTTTTTTAGATGGTGTCTCCCTCTGTAACCCAGGCTGAAGTGCAGTGGTGCAATATCGGCTCACTGCAACATCTGCCTCCTGTGTTCAAGTGAATCTCCCACCTCAGCCTCTTGAACAGCTGGGATTATAGGCACCCACCATTATGCCCAGCTAATCTTTGTATTTTTGAGAGATGGGGTTTCATCATATTGGCCAGGTTGGTCTTGAACTCCTGACCTGCCCACTCAGGTGATCTGCCCACCTCAGTCTCCCAAAATGCTGGGATTGCAGGAGTGAGCCACCAGACCCTGCCCATTTTTGAGCTTTAAAATTTGATGGCCCTACTGGATTTTGGACTTGCATGGGCCCTGTAACCCCTTTGTTTTGGCCAATTTCTTCCATTGGAATGGCTGTATTTACCCAATAACTCTACCCCCATCATATTAGGAAGTAACTAGTTTGCTTTTGATTTTACAGGTTCATAGGCAAAAGGGACTCACTTTGTCTCAGATGAGACCATCGACTGTGGACTTTTGGGTTAATGCTGAAATGAGTTAAGACTTTGGGAGACTGTCGGGAAGGCATGATTGGTTTTGACATGTGATTACATGAAATTTGGAGGGGCCAGGAGCAGAATTATATGGTTTGGCCATTTCCCCACCCATATCTCAACTTGAAGTCTATCTCCCATAATTTCCACATGTTGTGGGAGGGACCCAGGGGGAGGTAATTGAATCATTGGAGTCAGTGTTTCTCATGCTATTCTCATGATAGTGAATAAGTCTCACGAGATCTTGTGGGTTTATTAGGGGTTTCTGCTTCTGCTTCTTCCTCATTTTCTCTTGCCATCACCATGTAAGAAGTGCCTTTTGCCTCCCACTATGATTCTGACGTCTCCCCAGTCTTGTGGAATTTTAAGTCCAATTAAACCTCTTTTTCTTCCCAGTCTTGGGTATGTCTTTACCAGGAATGTGAAAATGGATGATACGCCTACTTGTGTGTGAACCCAGCCAGAGGGCACAGCTTCCTGCTGTCTTGGGAAGCACCTGGATAGCTAGGCATGTGATCCTACCCACCTCTGTTATTGATAACCAGGTAGTTGATGCTTGCTAGAGCTTCTGGCTTAGTAGGCCACTTCTGGGTGAACTCTGGTGGAGGGCACAGCTTCCTGCTCTCCCAGGAAACAACTACATGGCAGGGCACATGAATCCACCCAACCACACTATTGATAGCCAGGCAGACAACTCTTGCTAGAGATTCTGGTCCAGTGGCTTTGTTTCTGTGTGAACTCAACTGGAGGGTGCAGTTGCCAATTGTCACAGGAAATACCCAGATGGCAGAGCACGTGACCCCATCTATACCACCATTGACACCTAGGCAGGCAATGCCTTCTAGAACATTCAGCCTAGCAGCCCCACTTCTGTGTGAGCTCAACTAGAGGGAGCAGCTTCTTGCTGTCCTGGCAAGCATGTGTATGGCAGAGCATGTGATCCCACCCACCCCTGCCACTGGTAGCCAGGAGGGCAACACCTGATGGATTTTTTGGCTCAATTGCCCCACTTCTGTGTGAGCTTGGCTAGAGGGCACAGCTTCCTGTTGTCCCAGTAAACACCTGGACAGCAGGGCACGTGACCCCACACCTCTGCTACTTGTAGCCAGGCAGGGAACACCTGCTAGAGCTTCTGGTTCAGTGGTCTCACTTCTATGGGAATTCAGCTGGCAGATGCAGCCTCCTGTTGTCCCAGGAAGCACCTAGGTGTCAGGACAGGTGTTTGTACCCACTGCAACTGCTGGTAGCCAGGTGAGCCATGCCTGCTAGAATTTCTGGCCCAGCAGTCCCACTTCTGCCTGAAATTGCACAGAAGCACAATCTCCCTTTTGCCCCGGATACCCTTTGATTGCAGGGTAGGCAATTCCACCCACCCCTACCTCCCACAGTCCAACGGGCCACACCTGTGAGAGCTTCCAACCCAGCAGTCCCACTTTTGCCAGAACTCTGTGGGCAGGTGCAACCCTGTGTTTCTCCAGGAAGCACAAAGACAGCAGATTAAGACCAATCTGGCAATGATACATCTTGTATGCCAACTGTGGCCCCTGCCTGATGGAGCCCCATAGACCAGAATGCTCAAAAGAAGAAATGTTGGCACAGATGGGAGAGTAATTGGATGGGACTCCTCCAAGACCCAAGAGCACACTAGAATCAAAACCAATCAACCAAGCCTACCTTATACCATAATCTAACCCCCAAGGACATCAAAGAAGAAAGAAGAAAAAGAAATCCATCCAAAGATGGCAACTTCAAAATAGAAGAAACATCAACCTACACAGATGAGAAGGAACCAGCACAAGAACTCTGGAAACTCAAAAGGCACATGTAGGAGATTGCCCTCATACCTCCAAATGACTGCATGTTCTCGTTCCTCCCAATGACTGCACTAATTCTCCAGCAAGGCTTCTTAACCAGGCTGAGATGACTGAAATGTCAGAAATATAATTCATTTGGATAGCAACAAAGATTATCAAAATTCAGGAGAATGTCAAAACTCAGTTCAAGGAATCTAAGAATAATAATAAAATGACACAGGAGCTGACAGACAAAATAGCCAGTGTGAAAAAGAGCATAACTGACCTGATAGAGATGAAAAACACACAACAAAAATTTCATTATGTAATTGCCAAGTATTAACAGCAGAATGGACAAAGCTGAGGAAAGAATCTCAGAGTTTAAAGACTGGCTTTCTGAAATAAGAGAGTCGGACAAATTTTCTTTTAAAAAACTGAAAACAAAGGAATAAACAAAACCCCTGAGAAATATGGTATTATGTAAAGAGACCAAATCCATGACTCATTGGTGTTCCAGAAAGAGAAGGGGAGAAACTAAGCAACTTAGGAAACATATTTCAAGATATAATCCATGAAAACTTTACCACCCTCACTAGAGAGGTCAACATTCAAATTCAGGAAATGCAGAGAACCCCTGAAAGATACTATGCAAGAAGACCATCCCCAAGAAACATACTCATCAGATTCTCCAAGGTTGAAATAAAAGAAAAAATGTTAATGGAAGCTAGAGAAAAAAGGCAGATCATCTATAAATGGAATCCTATCAGGTTAAAAGTAGACCTTTCAGCAGAAACCCTACAAGCCAAAAGAGATTGGGCGCCTATGTTCAACATTTTTAAGGGGAAAAAAAGAGTCTCAAGCCAAGAATTTTATATCTGGCCAAACTAAGTTTCATAAGTGAAGGAGAAATACAATCCTTATCAGACAAGCAAATGTTGAGAAATTCATTACCACTAGACCTGCCCTATAAGTGCTCCTGAAAGGAGCACTAAATAGGAAATACCATTACCAGCTACTACAAAAACACACTTAAATACACAGACCAGTGACACTACAAAGCAACCACACTAACTGATCTGCATAATAACTAGCTAACAGCATGATGACAGAATCAAACTTGCACAGATTAATATTAACCTTGAGTGTAAATGGGTTAAATGTCCCAGTTAAAAAGCACAGAGTGGCAAGCTGGATAAAGAAGCAAGACCCAGTGTTACACAGTCTTCCAGAGACCCATCTTGGGGGCCGGGTGTGGTTGCTCCCACCTGAAATCCCAGCACTTTGGGAGCCCAAGGCAGGTGGATCACCTGAGATTGGGAGTTTGAGACCAGCCTCGCCAACGTGGCAAGATTCCATCTCTACTAAAAACACAAAAATGAGCCAGGAGTGGTGGCACACACCTGTAATCCCAGCTACTCAGGAGGCTGAGGGGGGAGAATTCCTTGAACCTTGGAATTGGAGATGGAGGCTGCAGTGAGCAGAGATCATGCCACTGCACTCCAACCTGGGCAACATAGTGGGGTTCTGTCTCCAAAAAAAAAAAAAAAAAAAAAGGAGAGAGAGAGAAACCCATTTCACATGCAATGACAGAAAACAGAAAAAAGTATGGGTTGCAATCCTCATTTCAGACAAAACAGACTTTAAACCAATGAAGATCAAAACACAAAAGAGGAGCAAGGTGGCCGAATAGGAAGAGCTCCAGTCTCCAACTCTCGGCATGAGCAACACAGAAGACCGGTGATTTCTGCATTTTCAACTGAGGTACTGGGGTCATCTCACTGGGGAGTGCCGGACAATTGGTGCTGGTCAGCTGCTGCAGCCCGACCAGCGAGAGCTGAAGCAGGGCGAGGCATTGCCTCACCTGGGAAGCACAAGGGGGAAGGGAATCCCTTTTCCTAGCCAGGCGAACTGAGACACACAACACCTGGAAAA
>NW_016803701.1:2424044-2440116 GCF_001698545.2 Rhinopithecus bieti | reverse complement strand
CACGTTATGCACATGTACCCTAGAACTTAAAGTATAATAAAAAATAAAAATAAAAAAACATAAAAGAAAGGCATTCATTATATAATAGTAAAACATTCAACTCAATAAGAAGACCAGGCTATCCCAAATATATACACACCCAACACAGGAGCACACAGATTCTTAAAGCAAGTTCTCAGAGACCTACAAAGAGACTTAAATTTCCACACAGTAATAGTGTGAGACTTCAACACCCCACTGACCATATTAGACAGATCATTGAGGGAGAAAATTAACAAAAATATTCAGGACCTGTACTCAACACTTGAACAAATGGACTTAATAGATATCTACAGAATTTTCCACCCCAAAACAACAGAACATACATTCTTCTCATTGCCACATGGAACATACTCCAGAATCGGCCACACAACAGGACATAAAGCAATACTTGGCAAAGTCAAAAAAATCAAAATTGGCCAGGCGTGGTGCCTCACACCTGTAATCCCAGCACTTTGGGAGGCCGAGGTGGGCGGATCACAAGGTCAGGAGATCAAGACCATCCTGGCTAACACTGTGAAACCCCGTCTCTACTAAAAATATAAAAAATTAGCCGGGCATGGTGGCGGGCACCTGTAGTCCCAGCCACTTGGGAGGCTGAGGCAGGAGAATGGCGTGGACCCAGGAGGCAGAGCCTGCAGTGAGCCAAGATCACACCACTGCACTCCAGCCTGGGTGACAGAGTGAGACTCCATCTCAAAAACAAACAAACAATAAAAAATTATACCAACTACACCTTCGGGGCACAACACAATAAAAATGGAAATTAATACTAAGAAAATCACTGAAAACCATACAATAACATGGGAATTAAACTGTCTGCTCTTGAGTGACTTTTGGGTGAACAATAAAGTTAAGGTGGAAATTTAAAAAATTGAAACTAATGAGAACAAAGTCACAACATACCAAAACCTCTGGGACACTGTTTAAGAGTGTTAAGGCAATGTTAAGAGGGAAGTTTATAGCACTAAATGTCCACATCAGAAAGTCAGAAAAGATCTCAAATTAACAACCTAACATCACAAGTAGACAAACTAGAGAAGCAAGAGCAAATCAACCCCAAAGCTAGCAGAAGACAAGAGATAAGCAAAATTAGAGCTAAACTGAAGGAAATTAACAATTTATTTTAAAATTCAAAAGATCAATAAATCCAGGAGTTTTTTGAAAAAAATAACAAAATAGACTGCTAGCTAGACTAATAAAAAAGAAGAGAGAAAATCCAAATAAACACATTAGAAATGAAAAAGGGGATATTACCACTTACCCCACAGAAATACAAATAACCATCAGGAAATATTATGAACACCTGTATGTACACAAACTAGAAAATCTAGAAGAAATGGATAAATTCCTGGACACATACACCCTGTCAAGACCGAACAAGGAAGAAATTCTACAGATGTATAAAGAAGAGCTGGTGTCATTCCTACTGAAACTATTTTAAAAATTGAGAATGAGGGACTCCTCCCCAACTCTTTCTGTGAGACCAGCATCATATTGATTCCAAAACCTAATGGATACACAACAAAAAAAGAAAACTTCAGGCCAATATCCTTAGTGAATATAGTTGCAAAAATCCTCAACAAAATACAAGCAAACCTAATTCATCAGAATATCAAAAAGCTAATCCACACTATCAAGTAGGCTTTATTTCTGGAATGCAAAATTGGTTTAATACACAAAATCAATAAATGTGATTCATCACATAAACAGAGCTAAAACAAAACCACATGATTATCTCAATCGATGCAGAAAAGGCTTTTGATAAAACTCATTCCTTCGTGTTAAAAAAAGAACCTCAAAAAACTAGGCATTGAAGGAACATGTCTCATAATAAGAACCATCTGTGATAAAACTACAGCCAACATAGTATTGAATGGGCAAAAGCTGAAAGCATTCCCCTTGCAAACCAGCAAGCACAAGACAAAAATGTCCTGTCTCACCACTCTTATTCCACATAGTATTGGAATTCTTGGCCAGAGCAATCAGGCAAGAGAAAGAAATAAAAAGCATACAAATAGGAAGACAGGAAGTCAAACTACCACTGTTTGCAGTCAACATGATTCTATAGCTAGAAAACCCCATAGTCCTATAACCACCCAGAGTCCTTCCTTTTGGCTGCACAAATGAAACTGATACAATGAGACTATGACATTGCAGTAAATAAAGAGTTTAATAAACGCAAAGCCACCCATGCCACATGGGAGATGGAGTTATTACACGAATCAATCTTTCCAAAGGCTTGGAAGTTAGGGGTTTTTCAATTATAGTTTGGTGGGCAGGGGGCTAAGGTAGGGAGCATGCTGATTGTTGGGCTGGAGATGAAATCATAGGGAATCAAAGCTCTCACCTTGTGCTGAGTCAGTTCCTGGGTGGGGACCACAGGACTGGTTGGCGGGTCCAGATGAGACTGTCCAGTTGTCAGATATGCAAAAACCTGAAAAGACATCTTAAAAGATCAATTTTTAGGTATACAATGGTGATGTTATCTACAAGAATAATTGGGAAATTGCAAATCTTATGACCTCTGGAATAATGGTTGGCAATAATTTAGAATTCAAACCTCTCTTATCTTCCCTAACTAGGTGGCCTTTCATTTGTTATACAAGAATAGCTTAGTTTTGGGGAAGGGCTATTATCATTTAAACTATAAACTAAATTTCTACTAAAGCTATCTTGGTCCATGCCTAGGAATAAGCAAAGACAGCCAACCTGTGAGATTATAAGCAAGTTGAAGTCAGCCATGTCAGATTTCTCTTACTGTCTGAATTAGTTCATTTACATGCTGCTGATAAAGACATACCCAAGACTGGGCAGTTTATTAAGGAAATAAGTTTAATGGATAACACACAGTTCCATGTGGCTGGGGAAGCCTCAAAATCATGGTGGAAAACAAGGAGGAGCAAGTCACATCTTAAATGGACGATGGCAGGCAAAGAGAGAGCTTATTTTTTAATAAGGCAAACTTATTTTTTAAAAACCATTAGATCTTTGAGACTCATTTACTATCATGAGGGCAGTGCAGGAAAGACCCACCCCCATAATTCAATCACCTCCCACCAGGCTTTTCTCATTACATGTGGGAATTGTGGGAGTTAAAATTTGAGATGAGATTTGGGTGGGGACACAGAGCCAAACTATATCACTGCCAAAATTTTGCAAAGATGATTTCAGTCTCTTCCCAAAGGCTCCTTGATCTGATAAACAACTTTAGCAAAGTTTTAGGAAGCAAAATCAACATTCAAACATCAGTAACATTCCTATACACAAACAACATCCAAGCTGAGAGCCAAATTAGGATTGCAATTCCATTTGCAACTGCCATGAAAACAAAAGCAAAAGCACAAACCTAAGAATACAGCTAACCAGGAAAGTGAATGATCTCTACAACAATAGTTATAAAACACTGCTCACAGAAACCAGACACAACACAAACAAATGAAAAAACATTCCATGCTCATGGTTAGGAAGAATCAACATTGTTTAAACAGTCATACTGCCCAAAGTGATTCACAAATTCAGTGCTATTCCTTTTAAACTACCAATGACATTATTCATAGAATTAGAAAAAAAGATTTTAAATTTTACATGGAACCTAAAAAGACCAATTCTAAATAAAAAGGAAAAAGCAGGAAGTGTTACAGTACCCAACTTCAAACTATACTACAGAGCTACAGTAACCTAAACAGCATAGTACTGATAAAAATACAGACACATAGACCAATGGAACAGAATAGAGATCTCAGAAATAATGCCGCACACCTACAATCATCTGATCTTTGACAAAGTCGACAAAAACAAGCAATAGGGAAAAGATACCTCATTCAACAAATGGTGCTGGGATCACTGGCTAGCCATATGCAGAAAATTGAAATTGGACCCTTACCTTAAACCGCATACAAAAATCAGCTCAAGATGGACTTAAGACTTAAATATAAAAGCTAAAATCATTTAAAAAAAACTCTAGAAGATAACTGTATTAGTCCGTTTTCATGCTGCTGATAAAGGCATCCCCAAGACTGGGCAATTTACAAAAGAAAGAGCTTAAATAGACATATAGCTCCATGTGGCCTGGGAGGCCTCAAAGTCATGGCAGAAGGTAAAAGGAACTTCTTACATGGCAGCAGCAAGAGACAGAATGAGAGCCAAGTGAAAGGGGTGTCCCCTTACAAAACCATTAGATCTCATGAGAGTTATTCACTACCATGAGAACAGTATGGGATAAACTATTCCCCTGATTCAATTATCCCCCACCGAGTCCCTCCCACAACATGTGGGAATTATGGGAATTCAAGTTGATATTTGGACGGGGACACAGAGCCAAACCATATCATTCCACCCCTGACTCCTCCCAAATCTCATGTCCTCACATTTCAAAACCAATAATGCCTTCCCAACAGTCCCCTAGAGTCTTAACTCATTTCAGCATTAACTCCAAAGTCCATAGTCCACAGTCTCATCTGAGACAAAGCATGTTCCTTCCATCTATGAGTCTGTAAAATCAAAAGCAAGTTAGTTACTTCCTAGATACAATGAAGGTACAGACATTGGGTTAATACAGCTGTTCCAATTGGGAGAAATTGACCAAAACAAAGAGGTTACAGGCCCCATGCAAGTCTGAAATCCAGCAGGGCAGTAAAATCTTAAAACTCCAAAATGTTGTCCTTTGAGTCCATATCTCACATCCAGGTCATGCTGAGGCAAGAAGTGGACTCCCATGGTCTTGGGCAGCTCCAACACTGTGGCTTTGCATGTTAGAGTCCCCTCTTGGCTGCTTTTACAAGCTGGCATTGAATGTCTGTGGCTTTTCCAGGCAAATGGTGCAAACTGTCAGCGGACCTACCATTCTGGGGCCTGGAAGACAGTGGCCCTCTTCTCACAGTTCCACTAGGTAGTGCCATAGTAGGAACTCTGTGTGGGGGTTCAACCCCACATTTCCCTTCTGCACTGCCCTAGCAGAGCTTCTGCATGAGGGCCCCATCCTTGCAGCAAACTTCTCTCTAGGCATTCAGGTGTTTCCATACATCCTCTGAAATATAGGCAGAGGTTCCCAAACCTCAATTATTGACTTTTGTGCACCCACAGGCTCAACACCACATGAAAGCTGCCAAGGCTTGGGGCTTCCACCCTCTGAAGCAGCAAGCTGAGCTGTACTTTGATCCCTTTTAGCCATGGTCGAAGTGGCTGGAACACGGGGTGTCAAGTCCCTAGGCTGCACAGAGCAGGGAGTCCAGGGTTCAGCCCATGAAACCATCTTTTCCTCCTAGGTCTCTGGGCCTGTGATGGGTTGGGGGGGGGGGTTGCTGTGAAGACCTCTGACATGCCCTGGAGATATTTTTCCCATTGTCTTGGGGATTAACATTAGGCTCCTCGTTACTTTTGCAAATTTCTGCAGCTGGCTTGAATTTCTCCCCAGAAAATGGGATTTTCTTTTCTATCACATTTTCAGGTTGGGAGTTTTCCAAACTTTTATGTTCTATTTCTCTTTTAAAACTGAAAGCCTTTAACAGTAGCCAAGTCACCTCTTGAATGCTTTGCTGCTTAGAAATTTCTTCTGCCAGATACCCTAAATCATCTATCCCAAGTTCAAAGTTCCACAAATCTCTAGGGCAGGGGCAAAATGCTGCCAATCTCTTTGCTAAAACATAACAAGAGTCACCTTTGCTCCAGTTCCCAACAAGTTCCTCATCTCCACCTGAGACCACCTCAGCCTGGATCTTATTGTCCATATCACTATCAGCATTTTGGGCAGAGCCATTCAACAAGTCCCTAGAAAGTTCCAAACTTTCCTACATTTTCCTGTATTCTTCTGAGTCCTCCAAACTGTTCCAACCTTGGCCTGTTACCCAGTTCCAAAGTCGCTTCCACATTTTCAGGTATCTTTTCAGCAGTGCCTCACTCCTGGTACCAATTTACTGTGTTAGTCCATTTTCATGCTGCTAATAAAGACATACCTGAGACTGGGCAATTTACAAAAGAAAGAGCTTTAATGGATTACAGTTTCATGTGACTGGGAAGGCCTCACAATCATGGTGGAAGGCAAAAGACACTTCTTACATGTCAGCAGCAAGAGACAGAATGAGAGCCAAGCGAAAGGGATTTCCCCTATAAAACCATTAGATCTCGAGAGACTTATTCACTATCATGAGAACAGTTTGGGAGAAACCACCCCCATGATTCAATTATCTCCCACCAGGTACCTCCCACAATACCCAGAAATATGGAAATACAATTCAAGATGAGATTTGGATAGAAACACAGAGCCAAACCATATCAATAACCTAGGAAGTACCATTCTGGACATAGAACTTGTCCAAGATTTCATAATGAAGAAAACAAAAGCAATTGCAACAAAAACGGAAATTGACAAATGGGAGCTCATTAAATGAAAAAGCTTCTGCACAGCAAAATAAACTATTGACAGAGCAAACAGACAACCTACAGAATGGGAGAAAATATTTGCAACATAGGTATATGATAAAAGGCTAATATTCAGAATTTGTAAGGAAGTTAAAGAGATTTATAAGCAAAAAACATCCAACTCCATTAAAAAGTAGGTAAAGAACATGAACAGACACTTTTCAAAAGAAGACATACATGTGGCCAGCAAGCATATGAAAGAATATTCAACATTGCTAATCATTACACAAATGCAAATCAAAACCACAATGAGATAACCATCTCACACCAGCCAGAATGACTATTAATAAGAAGTCAAAAAATAACAGATGCTCGCAATGTTGTGGAAAAAATGAAAAGCTTATAGACTGCTGGTGAGAGTGTAAATTAGTTCAGCCATTGTGGAAAGCAGTGTGGCAATTCCTCAAAGAGCTAAAAACATAATTACCATTCGACCCAGCAATCCCATTATTGGGTATATACTCAAAGGAATATAAATTGTTCTACCATAAAGACACATGCATATGTATGTTTATTGCAGCCCTGTTCACAATAGCAAAGACATAAAATCAACCTAAATGCCCATCAACAGTATACTGCATAAAGTAAATATGGTATATATACACCATGGAATACTATGCAGTCATAAAAAGAATGAGATCAAATGAGATCATGTCCTTTGCAGTAACATGGATAGAGCTGGAGGCCATTATCCTAAGCAGACTGAAACAGGAGCAGAAAAACAAATGCCACATATTCTCATTTATAAGCGGGAGCTAAACAATAAGAACACACTTATGCTAGGAGGGAACAATAGACACTGGGGCCTACTTGAGGGTAGAGGGAAGGAGGAAGGAGAGGATCAGATAAAATACCTATCGGGTACTATGCTTACTATCTGAGTGATGTAATTATCTGCACACCAAACCCCTGTGATATGCAGTTTACCTATGTAACAAAACTGCACGTGTACCCCTGAAACTAAAATAAAAGTTTAAAAAGTATTTAAAAAGAGAATGTTATTAAAACACGTTTCTGTCTATATTTCTTCATATAACGTGGTTTTACATACGCAACCACAAAAGGCAAATGTAAGCATGCTTTTTTTAATTTTTAAAATTTTTATAGATTCAAGACATACATGTGCACCTTTGTTACATGGATATATTGCATAGTGGTGGGGACCAGGCTTCTGGTGTACCCATCACTCAAATAGTGAACATTGTACCCAATAGGTACTTTTTCAATCTTCACCTCTCTTTTATTCTTTATTTCTTTTTTTTTTCTGTCGGACTGGGTTATTTCAAAAGAACCGTCTTCAAATTCTGAAATTTTTTCTTGTTTGAGCTATTTTTGAAGTTCTTTATTAAGAACATCTAAAAAATGTGAATAAAAGCAATAGTGCCTCAATCATTCTCTTAATATATCCTTTCAAATCAGAGATTACATTTCTGAATCAAATAAATGTATTATTTATTTATTTCATTAAATTATTTAGTTTCAGGATTTCTGTTTGGTTCTTTTTTGTTATATATCTATCTCTCTGGTTAGATTCTTATTTATATTCTGACTTGTTTTTCTGATTTCTTTGTATTATTTATCTGTGTGCTCATATCTCACTGACCTTCTTTACTATCATTATTTTGGATTCTTTCTTAGGCATTTCATGAATTTCTTTTTCATTGGACTCTGTTACTGGAGAATTATTGTATTATTCTGGGGTGTCACAGAATGAGAGAGAGGCAATGAGTCACCTTAATGGTGAAGCACATTAAAATCACCTGGGGAGCTTTAAAAAATACCGAAGTCCAGGCCATACAACAAATCAATTATTTCAGAACCACTGGCGTGGAATCTAGGCTTCAGGTTGTTTTTCTCTGTTTGTTTGTTTAAGTTTCCCAGGTGGCTTCACTGTGTAGTCAAAGTTTCCATTTCATTATGGCAAACACATTTTATTCATCCACTGGGAGCAAAGTGTCAACTAAGTCATTCATTGGATTCTGAATGATTAAACTTTATGCTCTAAACTACAGTACATTTTGAAGCCTAGCTGAGCTACAGTACTTGTTTTTCCAGTGCTGTCTTTGTGTTTACATCCTCTGACTTTTAAAAATATCTCAATGGCTGAGATGAGAAGACTGTTTGAGCCTAGGAGTTCAAGACCAACCTGGGCAACATGGTGAGACTGTCATATATATATATAAAAAAAAAAAAAAAAAAAAGGAAATGTCTACTTACAGCCTCAAAATATCTTAAGTTCATACAATATTCTACAGCTTCACAAAAGGCTTTTATTAACTAAGTTAACTTACCAGTTTCTGTCCTTATAACCCAAAGAGACTATCCAACACAATAAAAAATCTAAAGCTTTAATTTCCATTTTCTTTTTCTAAATGCTTGCAATTTCTGGGACAGCAGTTCTCAAACTGGGGACCCCAGACCTACAGCATCAGCATTGCCTTGGATGCAAATTCTTCATTCTTAAACAAAACCTACTAAACCAGAAACTCTGGGGTTGGGGCCTGGCAGTCTGCATTTTTAACGAGCCCTACAGGTGATTCTCATGCGCTTAAATATTTAGGAACCACTGCTCTAGAGACATTAACTAAAGCAGCCAGTAATTAGAGGCAGAATGTAGGCCAAACCCTTCTCTTTGAGACTTTTTCCTCATTTGCAAAATAAGGAGACCAGAAATGTTTGCTAAAGACACTTCCAAGAGTCAAATTTTGTAATTGTGTGAAATTTGATTTGGAAATGTAACATTTGATTTAAAAGGATATATTGAGAGAATAGTTGAGGCAGTAATGCTTTTATTGACATTTTCTAGATGTTCAATTTCAAATATACTCTACATTACCCTCCATCCGTTACCCAGAACTGCTAAGACGTGTTTGTCTTAAAGCAGCAGGGTGCTGTCTGGGGAGCTCTGAGAATGCACATGTGTGACAGGCTGAGCCTAAAGACTACCGCCCAGTGTCTGCTCTCCAGCGTCCAGTGTACTTGTGCACTGTCACTCCATGTTGCTGCCCACGTGTCCCTACCAGGCAGGCGTTGGTTGTTATTTGGACACTGAAGGGTCAGACCTGGAAGATTGGGACCAGAAGATGAGGTTTCCATAATTTAAGGTGCTCTACAGAGTTGGTTCAGGTCACAGGACTTGTTTCATCTCATCCTTCCTCGGAATCCTCCAGCTTTCATCTGGGGATCTTTTTAAATGAAACCACTTGCTATTATGGAGGGCGAGGTGTCCTAATGCCCACTCTTAGAACCTGAGCCAGTTGAGGCAGCTGCATCTGTCTGCATGTTTTACCTGTGGAGCTCTATACTTGTAGAGCTTCTTGTTTGTTTGGCCTTGTTTTATTATATCGTAAAAAAAGATTTTCCTCTAAAAAAAAAAGGTGTTTGTCTTCCATTAACTCCTCTACTGAAACCAATAATTATGAACTTAATGCCCCTGTACAAAAACAAGACTAAATTGCCAGAAATGATTTCTATGACTTTTTTTTTTCCTATTATTCTTTGATGAGAAAGGTGCTAATTTGAGGAATCCTTTGTGAAAGATGAACTTGAAAACATTTTTGCAAAAGTCAGTGACTCTTTTCCTTCTGAAATCATTTTCTAACTTTAAAATTACAGAGAAATTTGAATTAGAGAGAGGCATCTACAAAATATTCAGAAGAAGCCTTATTTCCTTTTATAAACAGAAAGGCATATATCTCCTATTTAGAAAGCCACCGTCAGTCTTGGTGGCTGGCAAGATGGCCAAATAGGAACAACTCCAGTCTGCAGCTCCCAGCAAGATCAACACAGAAGGTGGGTGATTTCTGCATTTCCAACTGAGGTACCCGGGTCATCTCATTGGGAATGGTTAGACAGTGGGTGCAGAGCAGGAGGGCGAGCCAAAGCAGGGTGGAGTGTTGCCTCACCCAGGAAGCACAAGGGGTTGGGGAAATCCCTCCTCTAGCCAAGGGAAGCCAGAAGGAACTGTGCCATGAGGAACAGTGCACTCCAGCTCAGATGCTCCTCCCACAGCCTTCACAACCTGCTGACCAGGAGATTCCCTCAGGTGCCTATGCCAACATGGCCCTGGGTTACCAGCACAAAACTAGGCGGCCGTTTGGGCAGACACCAAGCTAGCTGCAGGAGTTTTTTTTTTTTTTCATATCCCAGTGGCACCTGGAACACCAGCAAGACAGAACCATTCACTCCTCTGGAAAGAGGGCCAGGGAGCCAAGTGGTCTAGCTCAGTGGATCCCACCCCCATGGGGCCCAGCAAGCTAAGACCCACTGGCTTCAAATTCTCACTGCCAGCACAGTAGTCTGCAGTCGACCTGGGACATTCAAACTTGGTTGGGGGAGAAGCATCTGCCATTACTGAGGCTTAAGTAAGGGGTTTTCCCCTCACAGTGTAAACAAAGCTGCCAGGAAGTTCAAACTAGGTGGAGCCCACCGCAGCTCTGCAAAGCCACGGTGGCCAGACTGCCTGTCTAGATACCTCCTCTCTGGGCAGGGCATCTGTGAAAAAAAGGCAGGAGCCCCAGTCAGGGGCTTACAGATCAAACTCCCATCTCCCTGGGACAGAGCACTTGGGGGAAGGGGCGACTGTGGGTGCAGCTTCAGCAGACTTAAACATTCCTGCCTGTCGGCTCTGAAAAGAGCAGCAGATCTCCCAGCACATCTCTTGACCTCTGCTAAGGGAGAGACTGCTTCCTCAAGTGGGACCCTGACTCCCGTGCCTACTGACTGGGAGACACCTGCCAGCAGAGGCCAACAGACACTTCACACAGGAGAGCTCCAGATGGCATCTGTGGGTGCCCCTCTGGGATGAAGCTTCCAGAGGAAAGAACAGGCAACAATCTTTGCTGTTGTGCAGCCTCTGCTGGTGATACAGGCAAACACAGTATGGACTGGACCTCTAGCAAACTCCAGCAGACCTGCAGCAGAGGGGCCTATTAGAAGAAAAACTAGCAAACAGACAGTAATAGCATCAACATTAACCAAAAGGACATTCACACAGAAACTCCATCTGAACCTCACCAACATCAAAGGCCAAAGGTAGATAAATCTACAAAGATGAGGAAAACCAGCACAAAAGTCTGAAAATTCCAAACACCAGAATGCCTCTTCTCCTCCAGAGGATCACAACTCTTCGCCAGCAAGGGAACAAAACAGGATGGAGAATGAGTTTGACGAATTGACAGAAGTAGGCTTCAGAAAGTGGGAAATAACAAACTCCTTCAAGTTAAAGCAGCATGTTCGAACCCAATGCAAGGAAGCTAAACCCTTGAAAAAAGGAGAGAGGAATTGCTAACTAGAATAATCAGTTTAGAGAAGAACACAAATGACCTGGTGGAGCGGAAAAACACGGCATGAAAACTTTGTGAAACATACACAAGTATCAATAGCCAAATCGATCAAGTGGAAGAAGGGATATCAGAGATTGAAGATCCATTTAATGAAATAAAGTGTGAAGACAAGTTTAGAGAAAAAATAAAATAAAATAAAATAAATGAACAAAGGCTCCAAAAACTGTGGGACTATGTGAAAAGACCAAACCTATGTTTGATTGGTGTACCTGAAAGTGATGTGGAGAATGGAACCAAGTTGGAAAACACTCTTCAGGACATTATCCAGAAGAACTTCCCCAACCTAGAAAGACAGGCCAACATTCAAACCCAGGAAATATAGAGAACATCACAAAGATACTCCTCAAGAAGAGCAACCCCAAGACACATAATCATCAGATTCACCAAGTTTAAAGTGAAGGAAAAAATGTTAAGGGCAGCCAAAGAGAAAGGTTAAGTTACCCACAAAGGGAAGCCCATCAGATTAACAGCAGATCTCTAAGCAGAACCCCTACGAGCCAGAAGAGAGTGGGGGCCAATATTCGACATTCTTAAGGAAAAGAATTTTCAACCCAGAATTTCATATCCATCCACACTAAACTTCATAAGCGAAGGAGAAATAAAATCCTTTACAGACAAGCAAATGCTGAGAGGTTTTGTTACCATCAGATCTGCCTTACAAGAGCTCCTGAAGGAAGCACTATACATGGAAAGGAACAGCCAGTACCAGCCACTGCAAAAACATGTCAAATTGTAAAGAATATCAACACTATGAAGAAACTGCATTAACTAATGGGCAAAACAACCAACTAACATCATAATGACAAGATTAAATTCACACATAACAATATTAACCTTAAATGTAAATGGGCTAAGCGCCCCAATTAAAAATAACAGACTGGCAAATTGGATAAATGGTCAAGACCCATCAGTATTCTGTATTCAGGAGCTCCATCTCACATGCAAAGACATACACAGGCTCAAAATAAAGGGATGGAGGAATATTTACCAAGCAAATGGAAAGGAAAAAAAGCAGGGGTTGCAATCCTAGTCTCTGATAAAACAGACTTTAAACCAACAAAGATCAAAAGAAACAAAGTAGGGCATTACATAATGGTAGAGGGATCAATGTAACAGGAAGAGATAACTACCCTAAATATATATGCACCCAATACAGGAGCATCCAGATTCATAAAGTAAGTTCTTAGAGACCTACAAAGAGACTTAGACTCCCAGACAATAATAGTGGGAGACTTTAATACCCCACTGTCAGTATTAAACAGATCAATGAGACAGAAAATTAACAAGGATATTCAGGACTTGAACTCAGCTCTGCACCAAGCAGACCTAATAGATATCTACAGAACTCTCCACCCCAAATTGACATAATATACATTTTTCTCAGCACCACATTCCACTTATTCTAAAATTGACCACATTATAGGAAGTAAAACACTCCTCAGCAAACGCAAAAGAACGAAAATCATAACAAACAGTCTCTCAGACCACAGTGCAATCAAATTAGAACTCAGGATTAAGAAACTCACTCAAAACCACACAACTTTATGAAAAATGAACAGTTTGCTCCTGAATGACTACTGGGTAAACAATGAAATTACAGCAGAAATAAATAAGTTGTATGAAACCAATGAGAACAAAGACACAATGTATCAGAATCTCTGGGACACAGTTAAAGCAGTGTTTAGAGGGAAATTTATAGCACTAAATGCTCACAGGAGAAAGCAGGAAAGATCTAAAATCAACACCCTAACATCACAATGAAAAGAACTAGAGAAGCAAGAGCAAACAAATTCAAAAGCTAGCAGAAGACAAGAAATAACTAAGATCAGAGCAGAACTGAAGGAGGTAAAGACACACACAAAAAACTTCAAAAAAGTCAATGAATCCAGGAGCTGTTTTTTTGAAAAGATCAACAGAATAAATAGACTGCTAGCCAGACTAATAAAGAAGAAAAGATAGAAGAATCAAATAGACTCAATAAAAAATGATAAACGGGATGCCACCACTAATCCCACAGAAATACAAACTACCACCAGAGAATACTATCAACACCTCCACAGGAATAAACTAGAAAATCTAAAAGAAATGGATAAACTCCTGGACATATACACCCTCCCAATACTAAACCAGGAAGAAGTTGAATCCCTGAATAGACCAATAACAAAGTTCTGAAATTGAGGCAGTAATTAATAGCCTACTAACCAAAAATCCCAGGACCAGATGTATTCACAGCTGAATTCTACCAGAGGTACAAAGAGGAGCTGGTATCATTCCTTCTGAAACTACTCCAAACAATAGAAAAAGAGGGACTCCTTCCTAACTCATTTTATGAGGCCAGTATCATTTGATACCAAAACCTGGCAGAGACACAATAAAAAACAAAATTTCAGGCCGATATCCCTGGTTAACATTGATGCGAAAATCCTCAATAAAATACTGGCAAACCAAATCCAGCAGCACATCGAAAAGCTTATCCACAAAGATCAAGTTGGCTTCATTCCTGGGATGAAAGGCTGGTTCAACAAATGCAAATCAATAAACATAATCCATCACATAAGCAGAACCAATGACAAAAACCACATGATTATCTCAATAGATGCAGAAAACGCCTTCGATAAAATTCAACACCCTTCACACTGAAAACTCTCAATAAACTAGGTATCGAGGGAATGTATCTCAAAATAATAAGAGCTATTTATGACAGACTCACAGCCAATATCATACTGAATGGGCAACTGTTGGAAGCAGTCCCTTTGAAAACCGGCACAAGACAAGGATGCCCTCTCACTACTCCTATTCAGTATAGTATTGGAAGTTCTGGACAGGGCAATCAGGCAAGAGAAAGAAATAAATAGCATTCATATAAGAAGAGAGGAAGTCAAATTTTCTCTGTTTGCAAATGACATGATTGTATATTTACAAAACCCCACCATCTCAGTCCAAAATCTCCTTAAGCTGATAAACAACTTCAGCAAAGTCTTAGGATACAAAATTAATGTGCAAAAATCACAAGCATTCCTATACACCAATAATAGACCAACAGAGAGCCAAATCATGGGTGAACTCCCATTCATAATTGCTACAAAGAGAATAAAATAGCTAGGAATACAACTTTCAAAGGATGTGAAGAATCTCTTCAGGGAGAACTACAAACCAGTGCTCAAGGAAATAAGAGAGGACACAAACAAATAGAATAGCATTCCATGCTCATGGATAGGAAGAATCAACATCATGAAAATGGCCATACTGCCCACAGTAATTTATAGATTCAATGCTATCCCCATAAGCTACCACTGACTTTCTTCACAAAATTGGAAAAAACTGCTTTAAACTTCATATGGAACCAAAAAAGAGCCTGCATAGCCAAGACCATCCTATGCAAAAAGAACAAAGCTGGAGGCATCACGCCACCTGACTTCAAACTGTACTACAAGGCTATAGTAACAAAAAAAGCATGGTACCCATACCAAAACAGACATATAGACCAATGGAACAGAACAGAGGTCTCAGAAATAATGCCACACGGCTACAACCATCTGATCTTTAACAAACCTGACAAAAACAAGCAATGGGGAAAGGATTCCCTATTTAATAAATAGGGAATGTATTGTTGTTAAACTTGACAGTTTCCAGCTGGGAAAACTGGCTAGCCATATGCAGAAAACTGAAACTGGACCTTTTCCTTAAACTTTATACAAAAATTAACTCAAGATGGATTAAAGAATTAAACATAAGACTTAAAACCATAAAAACCCTAGAAGAAAACCTAGGCAATACCATTCAGCACATAGGCATGGGCAAAGACTTCATGACTAAAACACCAAAAGCAATAGCAACACAAGCCAAAATTGACAAATGGAATCTAATTATACTAGAAAGTTTCTACACAGCAAAAGAAACTATCATCAGAGTGAACAGGCAACCTACAGAAAGGAAGAAAATTTTTGTAATCTATCCATCTAACAAAGGGCTAATATCCAGAATCTACAAATAACTTAAACAAATTTACAAGAAAACAAACAATCCCATCAAAAGTGAGTGAAGGATAGAACAGACACTTCTCAAAATAAGACATTTATGCAGCCAACAGATATGTTTTAAAAGTTTATCACCACTGGTCATTTAGATAAATGCCAATCATACCACAATGAGATACCATCTCATGCCAGTTAGAATGGCAATCATTGAAAAGTCAGGAAACAACAGACGCTGGAGAGGATGGTGAGAGATAGGAATGCTTTTACACTCGTGGTGGAATTGTAACTTAG
>NW_016803701.1:2408768-2421597 GCF_001698545.2 Rhinopithecus bieti | reverse complement strand
CATCACACACCAGGGCCTGTCAGGGGGTGGGTGGCCAGAGGAGGGATAGCATTAGGATAAATACCTAATGTGGTTGATGGGTTCAGCAAACCACCATGGCATGTGTATAACTATGTAACAAAAGTGCACGTTCTGCACATGTATATCGGAACTTAAAGTATAATAATAAAAAAAAGAAAAAAAAAAAAAAAAAAAGAAAGAAAGCCACCCTCTACCTTTTACAAAATAAGGGTTCCAGGTAAAGGCAGTAATTTATTCCAAGCTAGACTCTCCTTGTAATTATAACTCAGATGTCAACCCTTTTTCCCAGCTTTCTCTAATATGTATGCACAAGCAGATATACATTATAGTGTTACAGTCCCTCTTGGCTTGAGCACACTGTAGGATCAGATGGTTTTCCCCACTGCTCTTACCAGGTCACTGCTGGCTGCACTTCTCACCACGCATTAAATAGTCCTCTTAACCAGCTAATATCCCTTCTCTGTTGGAGGTAGGGATAAAATGAGTAATTCCGGCCTCTCCTTCCCTGACCTTCTGATTCCTTCCATCTCATTGAGGCACTCCTGTAAGGTGTATACACATTTTCTTTGAAAGGTGAGGGAAATTTTCAAAGGGATTAACACCATAGAAACAAGGACAAAGTCCTTTCTAACTGGGACTTTTAGAAAGTGTAGTATCAGAGCCTGGAGGGCCCTTCACAGAGAGGGTTCTTCTTTTATGTATCCCCCATCCCAAAGAGTGTGGTCCACGGTCTTTCCAGATCAATCCCAACCATCTCCCTCAGGCAGCCAGCCCCTACCCACAGGGAACAGTCATAAGTCCTGAATCCATTCTCATTCCAACCGTGTACTTCACCCAAGTCTGTGTCATTCAGTCTGGAGGGGTCCCAGGGATGTGGCTAGGCTTTTAGCAATGCTGTGCTCAGCCTGTACTGCAGGAGCAGGCAAAAATCACTGCTGCTCTAGATATTGGGGACTACTGTGGGCTTGTGTCCTGACTTACTTCTCAATGCTATCTCCAGTATAACCTGCTGGCATATCATCATGTTCTTTAAGCATGAGGCCTATTAGAATAAGCACATGCATATTTCTTATAGACAGTTATTGTACTTTTTGGAGAAGAGATTAAACAAGAAAATTTTTCCTTAATGCTATGAGTTGAATTGTGTCTCCCCCAAAATTCATATGTGAAAATCCTAACCCCCAGTACCTCCAAATGTTACTTTATTTGGAAGATATCTGTCATTGCAGATATACTTAGATGAGATGAGGTCATACTAGAGTAGGGTGGGCCTCTAATCCAATATGACTGGTGTCTTTATAAAAGAATGCCATGATTGAGACAGACACACACAGGGAGGATGAAGGCAAAAATCTGTACAAGCCAAGAAACACCAAAGATTTCCAGAAAACCACTAGAAATTGGCAGAGAGGCATAGAACAGGTTCTTCTGCACAGCCCTCTGAGGGAAAAACCCTATTGACACCTTGATCTGGGGCTTCTCGCCTCCAGGACTGTCAGACAAGACATTTCTACTGTTTAAGCCACCTAGTTTGTGGTACTTTGTAATGGCAGCCCTAGCAAACTAACAGACTTAAGTATCCATACACTGCTTTTCTCCTCTGAAATTAGGAATTCTATTATCGTGTTTGTGTTCTCCACGCCCCTCCATTCCACCCCCAGCCACCATTGCCTTGGGGCCCACCAGAATAACATGAGATGAAATGCCTTTTTAACAACTGGTCTGTTACCTGTATCACCCAAAGTGAGCTCTGGACTGATCACTGTTGCAAAGATTTCATTGACTTTTTGGTCCTGTGAAGTTTCCTTTCTGGTGGGACAGGGAGTGAAGAGTGGGGTGGATGTGGCCAATACTTCTAATAATGTTAGATGATCTGGGTACTTGAGGCTGCTTTTTTTTTCTAAAAGGCCAATGGCCAGCCAGGAATGATGTGTAAAGAGAGCAATGGAAATTATTAACTCTCTAGCCAACACTGTCGCCTACATTTGACCCTTCTGATGCAACCGAACTTGGGTCAGCGGAGCTGATTGAGATCTCTTGAAGAGGGCTTCCTAGAAGGGGAGCCCGCTAGCATGCAGTACTCCATGTGTGCCAGAAGGTGTCGCTCCATCACAGCTGGTACTGGAAGGAAAGCCCTGCTCCTCACTAAATCCATTTATTTTAAATCTAAGACCAAATAGCCGGCTGTGGCCGAGTACATATTTTCCTCATGTCGTTACCCAAATGAGATTTGATCTACTATTCAAATTATGATTAAATTATTGAGGTCGTTTAAAAATTAATTCATCTTATAGTCAGTTATTTTAAGATTCTTAGCAAAATGTGTGTATATGCTAGGAACTTTTCAAAGTGGGAGTGTGGGGCAATGTATGTCTTGCTTTCTTTCAGGATAAAGTTGTTCTAGAGATCTAGCCTCCAAGAAGAAATCTGTCAAAATGTTTTGAAAAAGTAAAGCCAACACTTGGCATTTAAGGGACTGCTTCAGAGACTGGAGCCATGGGACTGACTGCCTTCACCAGGTGATGTGATGGGGGAAAGCAATACTACAGAGAGGTAGGCAGGAAACAGGCTCTAAAGGTATATTTGACTGCTATCTAGGTATTTGACACATTTTTCCTTAGATTATTCTCTTCCACTGGGGAAAATGATCACAATGAATAGCCTTCATAAATATAGAGTTATACATGCAGAAAGAAAAATGCACCTCCTCAACCCAGCCCCTCTGGGGTATGCACTGGACAGACAGAAGTTAATTCTTTAAACTGCTCATCTACTGCTTATAAAGACTAGTCTCCAAGAATTTGAGTTTGTTCAAAGTGAAGGCGAACTGACAATCAGTGCTTCTGCTTGGGGTTTATGTTGCTAAAAAGCAGCCGTCAGAGTTATACTACCTGTTGTTGGAAAGACACTCTAATGGGTCTGATTTTAAATATATATATATCAAAACAATAGGTTTCTGGGTAAGACCTGGAAACAGAAAATCAACAAAGAAGAATGGATCTTGGTCTGCAAAGTGAAGCACTCTCTCAGTTGAGGGAAGAGAAATATGCTGGAGAGGTTGAACTTAGAGAAATGGTTCTCATTCCTCCTATGAACTTAGACTCTTCCATCTCTGACTGTTTATCCTTATAGAGTGTATATGTGGTGCTGGGAGAAGACATCCATTAGGAGCTTACAGGAAGAATGAGGAAGAGACACATCCTCATTTCATACCTGTAGAGATTTCTCAAAGGATACCAAGAGACCTGGAGTGTCAAAGTCCCAGTGGGGCCAATCTGACAAAGCTCCTCTCCTCATTCTATGTTGATTTGGGAAATTGTTTATGGCAAGTTATTGTCTTAAGGTGCCTCTTGGAGAAGGGATAGGAAATACATTTATCTCTGTTAAGGGGTTTCCTGAAGGATAGGGTTTGATTTCTACTGTGCGATACTGAAGAAACTCCATTTATTCTCTTTCTGAAGAGAGTGGATACCAAGACCTTTCCGAAGAAGGTAGTAAGTGCTACCTACCCTTTTGCTGAATGGAGATGGATTGTGTCCAGGGAAAGTCTTAACTATTTTTTAAAAATCTACAATGGGAACATTTGTAATTAATATATAACTTAAGTTTATTTCCCCCTATATTGACATTTCCTCTAGTCACTCATGGCTCTTTAGTAAAGTTGTTTACAAATGACACAGTCTTTCGTTGGTGATATTATCATCGCCTCTGAAATTCAGAACACCCGAGAAATGAAGCACTATAAAAGGACAAGCGGCAATCAGACAACAGCTCTATTACTAAAAAACTGATCCAGGCCAGGCGTGGTGGCTCATGCCTGTAATCCCAGCACTTTGAGAGGCTGAGGCAGGTGGATCACCTGAGGTAGGGAGTTTGAGATCGGCCTGATCAACATGGACAAACCCCATCTCTACTAAAAATACAAAATTAGGTGGGCGTAGTGGCACATGCCTGTAATCCCAGCTACTTGGAGGCTGAGGCAGGAGAATCACTTGAACCCAGGAAGGGGAGGTTGCAGTGAGCTGAGATCACGCCATTGCACTTCAGACTAGGCAACAAGGGTGAAACTCCTTCTCAAAAACAAAAACAAAAACTGACCTTGAGGCTGGGCACAGTGGCTCACACCTGTAATCCCAGCACTTTGAGAGGCCAAGGCAGGCAGATCACCTGTGGTCAGGAGTTCGATACTAGCCTGGCCAACATGGTGAAACTCTGTCTCTACTAAAAATACAAAAATTAGCCAGGCATGGTGGCAGGCACCTATAATCCCACCTACTTGGGAGACTGAGGCAGGAGAATTGCTTGAACCTGGGAAGTCAAAGTTACAGTGAGCCCAGAGAAATAATGACTTGTTCTAGTAAGCTACTAAGCGTAGGGTAGTTTGTTATGCAGCAAAAGGTAACTAAACAGTTTGGGAGGGGGCCACGGTGGGGAGCTGAGGAGACAGCTCTTGGGCTATATAAAGCTTGTCATGAAAAGCAATAGGTCTGGGCTAGGCCTGTTCTATATTCATCTAAAATATCCTCTTTGGCAGGACAATATGAAGAAATTCTGGTATTATTATCTGGGTCCAGTGAATTGAGGATCGTGGGAAATTCCATCCTTCCTTGTCATCATTCCTGGCAAGATGGGTGACAACTGTCCCTTTTATAAAAGGGTTCTCCCACTTATCTCCTCTATGGTCATTCACTTTTAACTCTCCTTATCACATATGGTCACAAATAAGCTTTGAAGTTAGTGCAATTGAGAACTTCAGGTTAAGTCAAGGTCTGCTGCTTTCAAGAGTCAGATGTGCCTTGCCAGGAACCTGGATTCTCACTGGTTTCATATGTAGATACTCAGTGAGGCTAATGCTGTGTTTACACTTGTATAAATGAATGCTGATTCTAATAATTTTATCAGTTTAGAAAACATACCATATATTAGCCAGGTGTGGTGGCTCATGCCTGTAATCCCAGCACTTTGGGAGGCTAAGGCGGGTGGATTGCCTGAGCTTGGCTGAGTTTGAGGCCAGCCTGGGCAATACAGTGAAGCCCCGTCTCTACTAAAACACAAAAATTAGCCGGGCATGGTGGCAGATGCCTGTAGTCCCGGCTACTTGGGAGGCTGAGTTCAAGAATTGCCTGAACCCGGGAGGTGGAGGTTGCAGTGAGCCGAGATCATGCCACTGCACTGCAGCCTGGGCGACAGAGTGAGACTCCATCTCCAAAACAATAACAACAACAATAACAACATACCATGTATCTCACTATGTATCTCACTACAACCCACCAGTAAGTATTATTATCACTATTTCCCAGAAGAAGATGCTGAATTTAAATAAAGGATTCCAGATTTTCCATTACTCAACATTATTTTTCATTTAGAAGCTCATTTATAAGCACTTCTAAATGTCATTTCTATAACTTAGATAGGAATCTGGTTTCTGAAAATGAAATTTTGGGTTGAAATATTTCAGGGAGGTTTGTGTTGTTTTATTGGCTGAAAGTATGGCTTTAAAAAGGCAAATCAGCACCTTTCTCACAACCATAATATTGCAATGATTTTACATATATATGCACACACGCATACACATGCATGTACATGTATACACATACACAAAATCTGTAGCAGTACTGAAAAATATAGAAAGGTTTTGTTAGTGGACCAGAGGCATTTAGGACATTCTAGAAAATATGAGGCAGAAGGGCTTGGAATGAGGGAATCGCTAATAAACATTAAATCATCTGTGATTCAATACAAAGAAGAGACTTAATAAAGCCCTGAAAACCTACTGTCCTCTGAATTGCAGAATCTGAGACCATATGGGCAGTGAATCTGCAGAAGTTGGTTAAATTATTTCGCCAGGCTTCCCTCACTAGGTACAATGAACTCAATAAAAGGGAGCGTTGCTGCCACAGATATGAGTCCCCTGCCCAGCTGGAAGTGCCACCTACCCTTTTGCTGCAGGCCACGCGCTCCACAGAAAGTCCACCTGCTCCCCTTGCCTGCCCAGTAACTTCTTTCAGGATAGGCCTCAGTATCACTTTAGGTTCCACTGACCACCAAAACTCCCAGCTGCTATTATTTGCCAGTGTAGACCACTGCATAGAAATCACCTGGGGATTTTGTTAAGATGAAGATTCTGATTCAGTAGCTCTGGGGTGAGGCCCTAGAATCTAATAAGCTCCCAGGTGACATCAATACTACTGGTTCCTGGACCACAGTGAGTAGCAAGGGTCTGGACCAGCATTTTCTAAAATGGGTTTTGACACTTTATAAATTTAACATGACAACAAACATTCGTAAATGGAAAGATTTATTCCTAAGCACTCCCTCAAAATACAGCTATAAATTCTAGGAAGTCTTATGTTAATATCAGTAATTATCTTTGAACACTATCCCTTATTCCTTGGACTTCCCTTTCCAGGGCATTCTTCTGAAGAAAAGTTTCCAACCTCTTAAATAAGAGGATGAATCTAATTAAATTCTTTTTGCATTCTTAATACAATATTTACGTTTATTTCCTGATTTGATGTGGAGTTAGAGTGACTCGTCCTGGAGTCCTTTGCATGACAGAACACAAGTTTCATCTTGTGCTTTAATTGCCAAAGAATTAGCTGCAGCACTTGTTTATAAGTAAATTGTATTTGCTTTACTCACTAAAATCCAAATAAAAGATCATATTCATTCACCCTGGGGGCAGCAAGAGGCACAAAGCCTATCCTAGAGGACAGGACACTTTGGAAACTGGTGGATAGTTTTTAAAAAGAGGTACCTTTCTATCCATGGCACCTATGGTTAATTAAAAAAGAAAGAAAAAATTGCAATGACACGAGTGAGGATTGCTTCTCTTCAGCAACCTCTTCACATGCAGGGATGGCAAGCCCAGGCAGAGAGGAGCTCATTTAAATTCCTGACCTTCCTTGTGCTCTCTGAAGTACAAGGAAGCTGGAGCAGCTGCAAGCGGCAGCAGCCACACCTCTGGGTTGTTTCCTGACATTCTGGGACAGCTGAAAAGCTGTGTATCAAAGGTAGGAGCAGAGATTTGGGGACAGGCCAAATTAGACAGGAATTTTAGCTCTGATGGATGATTTGGGGCCAGTTGCTCACTTTCCTAAACCTGTACAATGAGGATAATAGTACTGTCTGCTAGGACTGCTGAGAGGATTACATGTGATAATATACATAAAGGATTCAGCAGTGCAAGGATGGGGAAGCTGCTGTTTGTATTAATACTATCAAGTATCAATGAATGGTAGCTATTCTTTGTATTAATATTCATACTATTAATCCCTGCTGGGAATGTCTTAACAGCGAGCAGCCAGTTACCCCAGTCTTGTGGTCTCTCATTTACCTCCCTCTTCCCACGCTATCAAGAAGCTTGGGTGGAGGTGGCCTTCCAGGTATTGAGATCTAAAGGGCAGGCTGGATGTAAGACCTCAGAGAACACAGCCACAGTGAAAGGCAAGTCATGAGTCAGACAGGTCTCAGCAAGTTCAAAAACCAACACAAACATGAAGTCAAGTATGGAGCTGGTTTTTTCATGCAGAGGAAACTCGCAGATGTGTTAGCCTGGGCAGGGGTGAGCAGGGTGCCTCCGTAGTGCCCACTTATATTTGTAGAGGGAATGTGGGGGTGGCTAGTGCCATCCTCAGGTCCACAAATTATGCCTCCATCTCCTTGCTATCATTTTCTCAACATTGCTAATGGCTACTGAGACTGAAGAGGTGACAATGAATCAAATCTGGGATCAGATCATGTCTCTGTCCTTTTTTTCAATTATGTGACTTTGGGGAATTATCTCTTTGTTTCATTCAGTTTCATCAACTGTGAAATTGGGATTATTCACCCACCCTTCAATGTTGTTCATAACTAGAATTGCAAGATTTTGCAAACAAAACTATAGGACACATAGTTAAATCTGAATTTCAGATATAACCAACAAATTATTTTTAGTACAAATATATTTTTAGGACAACTAGTTAAATTTGATAGTTTTTGTAGTATAAGGTATGTCCCAGATAGTGCATGGAATATATTTATGCTAAAAAAGCAATTTGTTCTTAATCTGAAATTCAAATTTAACTAGCATCCTGTATTTTATTTGGTAATGTTATTCATAACAATCAAGATAAATGTGTAAGAATATTTAGCATGAAGAAGATACTGAAGTGACTCTCTGTACTCCCAAAGAGCTCTGTACATATGTATTTCAGGTTGTTAAGAACAGTGAAAGAGGGAGAGAGAAAGAGAAAAAGGGAAGACTAGAAAAGGTATTTTAGAAGAGACAGCATTTGATCTGGCTTTAAAGCACAAGGAAGTGCTTACCAGGCTTCGAGGGAAGCCTCGAGGGTAAGGCACAGTCATGGAAATGAGTGAAAAGCAGGTAAGGACTACTATAAAGCCTAAACATTACCCCAAGATTGCTAGAGAACCATTAATTGTTTTATTCAAAGGAGTGATTTGATCAGATTTGGGTCTTAGATAGCTCAAGGAGCAGTGCAGAGGGTCAGACAGGTTTTCATGCAGTTTGGGAAGAGGAAGGGGCATGGACCAGGTGAAGGGCTTGGACTGGACCCATGGCAGTGAATGGAGAGAAATAAACCGATTCGAGGGACATCTCAGCTGACAATGACAGAATCTTGTGAGTGGTTAAACATGAAGCTAGGGAGAAAGCAGTCAAGAATCCACACAAAAAAAACTGTAAAATGGAGTTTAAGTGAGAATGTTGAAAGAAAGGGGAACACGGGAGAAAGTGGCACCATGGAAATCGTGGAGGAAAGATGCGGGGAAGATGGTGAACAGTCTCACACACTGCAGAGAGGTCAAGGAAGAGGTAAATTGGAAAGGGAAGGAGGCACTGAATTCTACTTACTTCGGTGGTTATGATGGAGGTCATTAGTAACATTTGCATGGACTGTTTTAGCAACACAGTGGAGTACATGGAAGGCGAGTAAAAGAGAAATAGAAATAGTCTCTATCAAGAAATTTGCAGGTGGAAAAAAAAAAGAAATCTCTTGAGGGAGAAGCATAGTCTATGGAAAATCTCTGGTTTATGTCATAGTATGTTCAGGAAAAGGGCAATTTTTATAAATAAGGCAAAGAATACAGTAAAGAAGGGTTGAGATGAAAGAGAAGATAAGCAGTTGGGCGAGGTCTCTTAGCAGATGGGAGATAAAAGCATCAATAGCATAGGTTAGAACTGGTCAGGATAATTTTTCCCTCTGCAATGAAAAGCAGAAATGTAGAATTAGTAAACATATAGGTGAGTGCAGAGATAACAGAGAAAAGAAGTTGAAGGAATTCATGATTTGATAGCCTCTGTTTTCCTTGGGGGTTAAAGTGAGGGAAGAGGGAGAAGAAAACAGACTGTAGGCCATCCAAGGGCAAGAAACAGATTTACAGGAAGAAAGAGTAGTAAAAGTGCAGGCATAGGAGGTTGTGACAGAAAAAAGAATTTATGACTTAAGGAATTTTTTATATGTTTATAAATTGTGGTAAAATGCTGTGTTAGTCAAGGTTCTTCAGAGAAACTGATACAATAAGTACAGAAAGAGAGATTATGAAGAACGGGCTCATATAATTATGGAGGCTGAGTCCCATGATCTGCCATCTGCCAGCTGGAGATAAAGGAAGGCTGATGGCATCATTCCAGTCAGAACTTCAAAGGCATGAGACCCAGGAAAGTTGAGGATGTAAATCTCAGTAAAAGGTCAGAAGAAGACTGATGTCCCAGCTCAAGCAGGCAGCTAGGAAGGGGCAAATCCCTCCTTCCCCTGGCTTTTGTTCTATTCAGGCCCTCAACAGGTTGAATGATTCCCACTCACATAAGGGAGGGCAATCTACTGAGCCTCCTAACTCAAATGCTAATCCCATCTGGAAATATCCTGCTATGATTTAAATATTTGGTCTATCCAAAGCTCATGTTGAAATTTAACTGCCATTGTAAAAGTATTAATAGGTGGTACCTGTAAGAGGTGATTAGACCATGAGGAATCCATCCTCACAGGTGGGATTAGTGCTGTTATATATGAGATACTTTGGTCCCCTTCTCTTGCCATGTGAACACTTCCACCATATTAGGACGCAACAAGAAGGCCCTCACTAGATTCTGACATTTTGATATTGGACTTCCCGGTCTCCTGAACTGTGAGCCAATACATTTCTGTTTATTATAAATTGCTCAATCTAAGAGTCCTGACAAGACGGCCAAATAGGCGCAGCTTTGGTCTGCAGCTCCCAGCGAGATCAACACAGAAGGTGACTGATTTCTGCATTTTCAACTGAGGTACCCGGCTCATTTCACTGGGACTGATTAGACAGTGGGTGCGGCCCATGGAAGGTGTGACAAAAAAGGGTGGGGCCTTGCCTTGGCCGGGAAGTATAAGGGGTTGGGGAACTCCCTCCCCTAGCCAAGGGAAGCTGTGAGGGACTGTGCCTTGAGTAACACTGCACCCCAGCCCAGATACTATGCTTTTCCCATAGTCTGTGCAACCCATAGACCAGGAGATTCCCTCGGGTGCCCATGCCACCAGGAGCCTGGGTTTCCAGCACAAAACAGGGCAGCCATTTGGGCAGACACTGAGCTAACTGCAGGATTTTTTTTCCTACACCAGTGGCACCTGGAACACCAGCAAGACAGAACCACTCACTCCCCTGGAAAGGTGGCTGAAGCCAAGGAGTCAAGTGGTCTAGCTAAGCAGATCCCACCTACATGGAGTCCAGCAAGCTAAGATCCACGGGCTTGAAATTTTCACTGCGAGCACAGCAGTCTGGAGTCAACCTGGGATGTTCAAGCTTGGTTGGGGGAGAAGCGTCCACCATTACTGAGGCTTGAGTAGGCGGTTTTCCCCCTCGCAGTGTGAATAAAGCCACCCGGAAGTTTGAACTGGGTGGAACCCACTGCAGCTTGGCAAAGCTGCTATGGCCAGGCTGCCTCTCTAGATTCTTCCTCCCTGGGCAGGACGTCTCTGGAAAAAAGGCAGCAGCCCCCGTCAGGGGCTTATAGATCTAACTCCCATCTCCCTAGGACAGAGCACCTGGGGGAAGGGGCAGCTGTGGGTACAGCTTCAGCAGACTTAAATGTCCCCGCCTGCTAGCTCTGGCAGTGGATCTCCCAGTACATTGCTCCAGCTGTGCTAAGGGCCAGACTGCTTCCTTGAGTAGATGCCTGACCCTGTGTCTCCTGACTGGAGATACCTCCCAGCAGGGGCCAGCAGACACCTCATACAGGAGAGTTCCAGATGGCATCTGATGAATGCCACTCTGGGATAAAGCTTCCAGAGGAGGAAACAGGCAGCAATTTTTGCTGTTGTGAAGCCTCTGCTGGTGATACAAGCAAACAGGGTCTGAAGTGGACCTCCAGCAAAGCAAACTCTAGCAGACCTGCAGCAGAGGAGCCTGGCTGTTAGAAGAAAACTAATAAACAGAAAGGAATAGCATTAACATCAACAAAAAGGACACCCACTCAGAAACCCCATCCAAAGGTCACCAACATCAAAGACCAAAGGTAGATAAATCCACAAAGATGGGGAGAAACCAGTGCAAAAAGGCTGAAAATTCCAAAAACCAGAACGCCTCTTCTCTTCCAAAGGATCACAACACCTCGCTAGCAAATAAACAAAACTGGATGGAGAATGAATTGGACAAATTGACAGAAGTAGGCTTCAGAAGGTGGGTAACAACAAACTCCTCTGAGCTAAAGGAGCGTGTTCTAACCCAATGTAAGAAAGTTAATAAAGGTTGAAAGGTTGAAAAACGGTTAGAGGAATTGCTAACTAGAATAACCAATGTAGAGAAGAAAACAAATGACCTGATGGAGCTGAAAAACAAAGCATGAGAACTTTGTGAAGCATACACAAGTATCAATAGCCGAATCAATCAAGTGGAAGAAAGGATATCAGAGATTGAAGGTCAATTTAATGAAATAAACTGTGAAGACAAGATTAGAAAAAAAATAATGAAAAGGAATGGACCAAGCCTCCAAGAAATATGGGACTATGTAAAAAGACCAAACCTACGTTTGATTGGTGTACCTGAAAGTGATGCGGAGAATGGAACCAGGTTGGAAAACACTCTTCAGGATATTATCCAGCAGAACTTCCCCAACCTAGCAAGACAGGCCAACATTCAAATTCAGGAAATACAGAGAACAGCACAAATATACTCCTTGAGAAGAGCAACCCTAACACACATAATAGTCAGATTCACTAAGGTTGAAATGAAGGAAAAAAGTGAAGGGCAGCCAGAGAGAAAAGTGGGGTTATCCACAAAGGGAAGCCCATCAGACTAACACCAGATTTCTCTGCAGAAACCCTAAAAGGCAAGAGAGTGGAAGCCAATATTGAACATTCTTAAATAAAATAATTTTCAACTCGGAATTTCATATCCAGCCAAACTAAGCTTCATAAGCAAAGGAGAAATAAAATCTTTTACAGACAAGCAAATGCTGAGAGATTTTGTCACCTTTGTTGCCTGCCTTACAAGATATTCTGAAGGAAGCACTAAACATGGAAAGGAACAACCAGTACCAGCTACTGCAAAAACATACCAAATTGTAAAGACCATCAACACTATGAATAAACTGCATCAACTAACGGACAAAGTAACCAGCTAGTATCATAATGACAGGATCAAATTCACACATAACAATATTAACCTTAAATGTAAATGGGCTAAATGCCCCAATTAAAAGACACAGACTGGCAAATTGGATAAAGAGTCAAAACTCATTGGTGTGCTGTATTCAGGAGACTCATCTCACATGCAAAGACATGCATTGGCTCAAAATAAAGGGATGGAGGAATATTTACCAAACAAATGGAAA
>NW_016803701.1:2325631-2408182 GCF_001698545.2 Rhinopithecus bieti | reverse complement strand
TAAATAAACTAGAAAATCTAGAAGAAATGGATAAATTCCTGGACACATACACCCTCCCGAGTCTAAACCAGGAAGAAGTTGAATCCCTGAATAGACTAATAACAAGTTCTGAAATTGAGGCAGTAATTAACAGCCAACCAACCAAAAAAGTCCGGGACATGTATTCACAGCCGAATTCTACCAGAGGTACAAAGAGGAGCTGGTAGTGTTCCTTCCAAAAGTATTTCAAACAATAGAAAAAAAGGAACTCCTCCCTAATGCATTTTATGAGGCCGGCATCATCCTGATACCAAAACCTGGCAGAGACACAACAAAAAAAGAAAACTTCAAGCCAATGTCCCTGATAAACATTGATGCAAAAATCCTCAATAAAATGCTGGCAAACCAAATCCAGCAGCACATCAACATCTTATCCACCACAATCAAGTCGGCTTCATCCCTGGGATGAAAGGCTGGTTCAACATACACAAATCAATAAATGTAATCCATCACATAAACAGAACCAATGACAAAAACCACATGATTATCTCAATAGATGCAGAAAACGCCTTCGATAAAATTCAACACCCCTTCACACTAAAAACTCTCAATAAACTAGGTATTGAGGGAACATATCTCAAAATAGTAAGAGCTATTTATGACAAACTCACAGCCAATATCATACTGAATGGGCAAAAGCTGGAAGCATTCCCTTTGAAAACCACCACAAGACAAGGATGCCCTCTCTCACAACTCATGTTCAATATAGTATTGAAAATTCTGGCCAGGGCAATCAGGCAAGAGAAAGAAATAAATGGTATTCAAATAGAAAAGAGGAAGTCAAATTTTCTGTTTGCAGATGACATGATTGTATATTTACAAAACCCCACCATCTCAGTCCAAAATCTCCTTAAGCTGATAAACAACTTCAGCAAAGCCTCAGGATACAAAATCAATATGCAAAAATCACAAGCATTCCTATACACCAATAATAGACCAACAGAGAGCCAAATCATGAGTGAACTCCCATTCACAATTGCTACAAAGAGAATAAAATAGCTAGAAATACAATTTTCAAGGGATGTGATGGACCTATTCAAGCAGAACTACAAACCAGTGCTCAAGAAAATAAGAAAGGACACAAACAAATGGAAAAACATCCCATGCTCATGGATAGGAAGAATCAGTATCATGAAAATGGCCATACTGCCCAAAGCAATTTATAGATTCAATGCTATCCCCATGAAGCTACCATTGATTTTCTTCACAGAATTACAAAAAACTACTTTAAATTTCATATGGAACCGAAAAAGAGCCCATATAGCCAAGACAATCCTAAGCAAAAAGAACAAAGTTGGAGGCATCATGTTACCTGACAGCAAACTATACTACAAGCCTACAGTAACCAACGCAGCATGGTACTGGTACCAAAACAGATATATAGAACAATAGAACAGAACAGAAGCCTCAGAAATAACACCACACATCTTCAACCATCTGATCTTTGACAAAACTGACAAAAACAAGCAATGGGGAAAGGATTCCCTATTTAATAAATTGTGCTGGGAAAACTGGCTAGCCATATGCAGAAAATTGAAACTGGACTTTTTCCTTACACCTTATACAAAAATTAACTAAAGATGGATTAAAGAATTAAATGTAAGACATAAAACCATAAAAACCCTAGGAGAAAACCTAGGCAATACCATTCAGGACATAGGTAGGGGCAAAGACTTCATGGCAAAAACACCAAAAGCAATGGCAACAAAAGCCAACATTGACAAATGGGATCTAATTAAACTAAAGAGCAAAAGAAGCTATCATCAGAGCGATGATAGCACTTTCACAGCAAAAGAAGCTATCATCAGAGTGAGCAGGCAACCCACAGAATGGAAGAAAATGTTTGCAATCTATTTATTTGACAAAGGGCTAATATCCAGAATCTACAAAGAACTTAAACAAATTTACAAGGAAAATAACCCCATCAAAAAGTGGGTGAAGGATACGAACAGACACTTCTCAAAATAAGACTTTTACGCAGCCAACAAACATATAAAAAGAAGCTCATTATCACTGGTCATTAGAGAAATGTAAATCAAAACCACAATGAGATATCACCTCATGCCAGTTAGAATGGCAAACATTAAAAAGTCAGGAAACAACAGATGCTGGAGAGGATATGGAGAATTAGTAATGCTTTTACACTGTTGGTGGGAGTGTAAATTAGTTCATCCATTGTGGAAAACAGTGTAGTGATTCTTCAAGGATGTAGAACCAGAAATACCATTTGACCCAGCAATGCCATTGCTGGGTTTATACCCAAAGGATTATAAATCATTTTATTATAAAGACACATGCACATGTATGTTTATTGCAGCACTGTTTATAATAGCAAAGACTTGGAACCAACCCAAATATCCATCAATGATAGACCAGATAATGTTGCACATATACACCATGGAATACTGTGCAGCCATAAAAAATGATGAGTTCATGTCCTTTGCAGGGACATGGATGAAGCTGGAAACCATCACACTGAACAAACTAACACAGGAGCAGAAAACCAAACACCACATGTTCTCACTCATAAGTGGGTGTTGAACAATGCAAACACATGGATATAGGGAGGGAAACATGACACACTGGGGTCTGTTGGGGGTTGGGGGACTAGGGTGGGGATAGCATTAGGAGAAATACCTAATGTAGATGATGGGGTGATGGGTGCAGCAAACCACCATGGCATGTGTATAGCTATGTAACAGATCTGCACTTTCTGCATGTGTACCCCAGAACTTAAAGTATAATTTAAGAAAAGATGAGAGGGGTGGATCATGAGGTCAGGAGATCAAGACCATCCTGGCTAACATGGTGAAACCCTGTCTCTACTAAAAAATACAAAAAATTAGCTGGGCATGGTGGCAGGTGCCTGTATTCCCACCTACTCGGGAGTCTGAGGCAGGAGAATGGCATGAACCCGGGAGGCAGAGCTTTCAGTGATCCGAGATTGCACCACTGCACTCCAGCCTGGGCAACAGAGCAAGACTCTGTCTCAAAATAAAAAAAAAAGAAAAAATATTACCCAATCTGTTGATAGCTTTAACTTATAAAATGTCTTATTTTTGAAAACATGAAGAATATGGAAATGTAGAAAGAAAGAAATCATACATGGTTTTACCACTCAGTAATCATCATGGTTAATATGCTGAAGTATGTTTATTAAGGTGTTTTTTCATAAGTGGTTTAATGGCAATACTTAAAAGTTGCTAGATGGGGGTTCTCTGTGCATTTTCCCTTCAATGGCATTTGAGAAAAGTGCTGCTGACATTCCATTCACTCATCTTCATTTCTTCTATATCCTTTCTTATCACTATCTCTTGAAAAATTGAATTCTTTTCTTTATTATTTTTTTCTCTTTGCCTTTAAGGGATGTTACAGTCTTGCCAGTGCACCACAGTGTAGCAGTCTCTCATTTTGAGGTATCACCCAGAGCTCCTTGTCTCAGGACTAAGAAAATTAAGAAGCATGGGCACAAATGGTGAGGTTGGAGCAAAAGTTTAATAAGCAAAAGAAAAAAGCTCTCTGCCACTGAGAGGAGGCCCGGAAGAGAGCCTTCATTTTTACAGTTGAATGCAAAGCCTTTTATAAGAAACTGATGATACCTGGGCATTTCATCTGCATAGAGCATGAATTTCTACAGCTCCACCCTGTCCTCCTAGTGCACATGTGGGCCCTTAGCTTGAGGTACTCCAAATTGCTTTGTTCCCCTTACTGTGTATGTGTCAGGGGGTGGAATTTCCCATTGCTGAGCATGTCTGGGCAAGTCACCTGTGTAGCCTTTCTTATCTGTGTGGCTGTGGCCATGTCTTAGGCAAGCCATCCTGTGCAAATTCCCTTATATGTGCCTTCAGGCTATTCTTTTGTTTGAAAGAATTCAACCAAGGAACCACTTTAACTGCCTCCCTGACTGGTTTCTTCCTTTCTCTTATCTTATTTCCTTCCTCAGGAATGGAGACCCTAATTGCTGTTAGGGGGAATGGGGTGATGATTCTTCTGGCTACTTCCTGCTGGAAAGGGGCACTGTGTGGGGGAACAGTGGTTAGGGTTTCTCCTGGGGCTGGTCTAAGGATTCCTGGAAGAAAGGCACATCCAGGTATTGTTTCATTTGCATTACCATTTGGAGTTTGATAGCCTTTAGGCAAGAAGAAACAATTTCCGTTAGTAGAGGAAACAAGCAGGGGATAAGGACAGCTTAAAAATCCCAAGGCTGCTGACATGTACAGATAACTGGTGGCCACAGTTATTCCCACTAAGATTTGGGTGCAAGGGGCTTGGCTTTGGTTAACTTCCTTGGTTTTATTTTCCCAAAGAAACCTCTGGGTTATGGGCACTGTATTTACTCCCATCACCTGACAGGATTTATAGGATAATCGCCAAGAACTAGAATATTGATTCAGATTTGTACATCACCCATCCTTTTTTGTACTTTCTGAGCTGCAGCCAGAGATTGCTGGTTGGCTTATGGGAATAAGCAGGATTAGTTTAAAATGTAGAGAAAAACTTAAAAACAACCAATGAGATTAGAATTAAAGACAAGCATATGATATGTTTTGAAACATAATTTTCTCTCTCTACTCCTTATTTTGTTAAAAAACAAATCATGATAGGACTGAGTTTTGGAAAATCAACTTTAGTTTTATATTTGGCCTGATTATTTGTACAAAGTGCAGCAAGAATAATTATTTTTACCTAGGTTTTAAAATTGGCTTTGATGAAACTGTTCCACAGGAATCTCAGATAGAGCTTTTTAAAGTTGAGCCCAGCCATGGGTTTGTACCCTCAAATACCTATGAGTTGGGTGAATTCCTCTCTCCTTGAGATCCCAAGAACATGGGGTTCCTGGGCCTGTAGAAAGTGACATTTTTTACTTGCCACAGGTTAGAAACCCTGTTCGGGGGCTGTGTAGACAAAGTATGAAGCAGTTTTCCCAAGGGGCTTTTATTGGCTCTGCAAGTCAAGCTTGATTCCTTAAAGGGAAGCACAGCCTTCTGGTTAAAACCTTGACAAGACAACCAGTTTCTCCAATTGTGTCCTCTTGTAAAAGAAAATGATTCTCATTGTGCTAATGCAAATAATTATATTATCATAAGTTAAGAATACTCACAAATAGTTTCCAAGTTCTAAAGGAAACAGAGAGAAACAAATATGCTCCGAATTTTGTTTACAGTAATATACTTACATAATTATTAAAGGCTGTAAATAGCTTAAAATAAGTTTCCTTGACTCTGAAAACAAAACAAGGATTAGCAACATTTTAAGCAAAAGGTTAAAAGTCCATTTTGTTAACTCTTGTTTTGCTTGATATTCATGAATATTTTAGCTCTTTATGAGTCCTGTACATTTTTCCTTTATTCCAATGTTATCAGAACATTGAATATTATCAATGTTATCAGAATATTTATCTCCAAAGTTATCAGAAACTTGCATTTGAGAGCATGTGTCAAAGTCCTACAGCTGATAATAAACCATCCTTTAAAGAGGATTAAAACAAGACGATTGTGAATGGTGAAATGTCCAAGGCAGTTAGTCAAGAACATGACTGACAAATGTTATTCTTTCTGTGGTTTACAATAACTTAACATAATAACCTTAATTATGATTTCTAGCATATACTCAGACATTAGAATTTTAGAAAACCCATACAATTTTGGAACATATATTAATATTATTCACTAAAATATAACTGAAGATCATTAAACACCATTTGGCCAATCCCATGTACCTAAACATGTTAAATAATCCTGTTTACCTCTCTACTGGATGCTTCAGGGGCCTTCTGTAGCATCCAAAAGCTAGGGGTCAAGAGAGACAATTTTGGAACTGAAGTTTGATTTTGGGAAGTAAATGTTAGAGGTTTAAAACACTTAATATTATAAAATATGATTCTGGATTACCATAAGTTATTTGTTTTGCCAAAATTAGGACTCAGAAACTTTAAGACAAGGCAAAAACCTTTACTCATTAAGAGGGAAGATTTAGCTTTCCAAACAGTTTGTCTCCTGTCTTCGCACTCTTCTCCTTGGCAGTCTATCTGCAAGGCAAATTAAAAATTTTCATTATCTTTCACTATTACATGAAAATCTTGTACAAGGGAGAGAAAGCCAAATTTTACCCTTAAATTGGTTTTAAAACAATCCTTTATCCCTAGGCAAGATTTACATTTCTATGTCTTTTTACAATCTTTTACCACAAACACATTTTACTGTTCTTACACACCTTTCATGTAAATCAAATTTCAGTAGTCTCATTTACATGTTATAATGGTAACTCTTGGCAATTTTTAACTTTAATGTAAAACTGGTACATTGTCTTAATTATGTACTAGGCACAGATAACGTCTGGCTTTTTCCAGCATAGTTAAGTGTGGGGTTACTTTTGGATGTACCCAGGCTTTACCAAGTTGTAAAGCAGGCAGTTTACAACCTTGAAACATTTAGCAAACCTAGCATCTGACTTACATGATTTAGGCCACCTATTTACATTTTGACATCTGCATTTTACCAATTATTTTTAAAACTATTTTTATTTCTTAAAGTTATGTGAACTAAAAGGCATTACAGCTTTTATATTTCCTTTAAAATTTGATTTAAGCACTTATTTTCTTTAAGTCAATCAGAGCTCTTTTATAGGCATTGCACACAACACATATATAACTACACAAGCGAACAGAAGCAGATTCAGTATTTATTAGATATTTTTATTCACAAATCTCCTAATTGAATTATTGGCCTCTGGGTGGTGCTGTTTAAGAGCAGTGCTAGGAAAGCATGCAGTTTCTAGGTATTGCTGGAGGACAAAAACAGATTTTGAGACGGACCTACCTGCCTCTAATTCCTGGGGTTTCATGAGGAAAATGGAGGTTTCTCTCAAAATGGAATCTGTGGCACCTTTTTGTTTTTTCCCAAGGAGTCTCAAGTCATCAGAAATTATCTTAGGGCCTGTCATGCATGCATTTAGAGTAGCAAGACAAAGTGGAGTAAAAGAATTCAGTTGACTGAGAAAAAAACCTTTTCCAGAAAAACAAGATCCAAGAAGAGGAAACCGTAAAGGCCTTGTACATATACCTATAGCTTGGATAGCCAGTTTTAATTAAGCTTAGCACTCTTTAAGAAAATCCTTTTAAATCTCATGTTACCCGACTTTAGCGACATCAAGCAATTACCATTTCTGGTTTTTGAACTTTACCAAAAGTAACCTCATGGGTGAAATCAAGAAGCCTCAATTAAGGTTACGATTTAACCATGAGTGTACAAGGTACTTTCAAAGGGGTGGTAAGCAGCTTTTGAAATCGCCATTGCAAAATTGTAACTGAGACAGTAAAAGAAATCTGACCTAACAAACTCCATCTTGCTTCTAGCCTCCAAGCTATCCTTGTTCATTCCTGGGCATAGGCTGAACCAACTCTGGGAGGAACTTATAGTTTATAGTCCAAAACAAAAATAGTAATAGCCCTTTCCCAGAACAAACCTCCTTCTTGCCTGGGAGACCAGAATGCCTTTGTAGGACCAAGAAACCAGCCACAAGATTAGAAACTATGGGTTAGGAGTCATACTGCTAGAGGCCACAAGATTCTGACCCTCTCTGAACTGCTCCTAAGATCAGCATTTCAGATATTCTGCAGACCCTGCACTTGATAGATCAGCTGGCACCACTCAGACTGATAAACTGGCTCATCTGATCTTGTGACCCCAAACTAGGAACTGACTCAGCACAAGAAGGTAGCCTCAACTGCCTATGATTTTATCTCTGAATTGACCTATCAGCACTCCCAGCTCACTGGCCTCCCCCCATCAACCAGTCATCCTCAAAAACTCTGCTCCACAAATTCTCTGAGAGACAGACCCAAGCAATAACAGAATTCCATCTCCTGCACAGCCAGTCCCACATGAATCACCCCTTCTCCATTCCCCATCCTGATAAATTAGCTCTGTCTAGGCAGCAGGCAGGGTAAACCCATTGTGTGGTTACACTTTTACAAAATCTAGAACCTTTAAAGGAAACTCAGAGAAGGAATATTCAAGAAAGGAGCTAGAAGTTGTTCATGGAGGGGAAGAGAATCAGCAAATGTCAAAAGTCACACAGCTATTAACTTGTAAGTATTCATTCCCCAAGCCAGGATTGAACCTGGGTCACCATTGTAAAACGGCAGAGTCTAAAACAAAGTACTGCCATGTGGTTACAGGTCAAAATGTAAAACAAGATGAAGTCCTGCAGCAAAGCTTGTAACTGACCAGTTTATCAGGCTAGATTGAACTGCAAGCTTATGGAGTCCCAAGCCATCATTCCATTCTAAGATATCCCTCCTCTACCTTTTCCCTCAATTGAATCAGGAGACAGGGAGGTGTGTTTCACTAAAGACTCTCTCAGTCTTTCCAAAAAGGCCAAGGGATTTTCAGCTAGTTTTTGATCTATCACGGAAAGTTTGGAGTAATTAAGAGGCTTGGCTCTGGTCCTCCATAAACCCTCTAATATGCACATTTGAAAATGTTTTAATTTGCACTTATCTAAGGTATCACTGGGGTCTCAATCAGGTTGTTTAAGAGACATTGCCTCTCTTCCTCCTGGGAATGGGGATTCTGCCTCTTTCTCACCCTCTTTCCCTTTTTGACTGGCTTTCTTTTTTGACTAGCTATAGGAGACATGCTGTTTGTCTCTGAATTTCTCTGCTACCTGTAGGGCTGCCTGTTTCTCAGCAGCAGTTAGGGTTTGATTTAAGAGTAGCAGCACATCCTTCCAGGAGAGTTTAAATACTTGGGTTAAATCCTGGAAGACCTCTATATGTGAGTGACGTTGGGGCTTTCCCAGAGTGAATTTTAGGGTCTAAGGTTTAAAGAAGATCCAGGCTGCACTCAAGGGGAGTTCAGGCTTGAAGATAGGTTGTTACCTATCTAGGAAAAAGGGGAGAAGAAGTCTCCTTCCTCCTTTCAGAGTGACCCAGAGTGGAGAGAAAGACAGAAAGGACATCCCCATTCTCCTCTTCCCTCCTGTCTCCTCTGGGTCCTGGAAACCAACATAGGTGGCACCCATGGTTGCAAGCATGACCTTCACCCATGGATCTTGAGGAGCTAGTCAGCAGGAGTAGCCATGTTTACCTGTGTGAGGCCCTAGCTCTCTGCCCTGCTGATTTCCTAGATCCAGTTGGCCCATAAGGCTCTGAGGGTACCCCAGGGGCTCAGAAGAGACTGTATGGTAGGTGAATTTGGGCAAGGCCCTTTAATGGGAGGAGTGTCTTAAATCTATCCCTTACTTCCTCTTACTACCACCCAGGCAAAGTTATGAATTCCTAGAGAATGGGACCAATTGACTTCTAAGCATAAGATCCCTTTCTCACTTAGATGCCAATATAGCTGGATGCAGAACAGATGCCTCAAAAGAACATAAGAATTGACTGGCCATCCTCCCTCCGATGATGATAGCACTGAGGCTAAAATCTGTCTTGCCAGGGTAGCTTCCTCCCGGCTGCTGAAATGGGAGTTTTTCTGATTACAAACAGGCCATGGGGACTGATTACTGGGAGAGGGATGTAAGAGGGAAAGCAATCAGAACTAGAGTTTTGGGGCAAAGGGCTGACAAGGCTCCCCATAGAGAAAAATCCCATCCTGCTAGGTGGCACTGTAGGGTTTGAAATGTTAGGAGAAAACTGACTTTCCATGGAGAGGTTAGAAAGACAGGTTTTGGATTTAATAGGCTGTCCCCATAATATGCTTCCTAGCAAGAAAAACTTAACTTGTCTTATAAAGGAACTGCTTAAACTCACTGGGCAGTTCTGAGCTCTTGCACTGAGAAGAAAACAACCCAAATGGAAAGGAGGGTATTCACTCAGGGTAAAATATCCTCCCATACAGTGCCATGAATGCCTATTATTAGAGGACAAAAAAGCCCTTAATAGGTGAAAGTTTAGACTGAAATATTGAAATTCCCCCATCTCAAGGAAATCACAGAAGCAGCAATTTTTTTTAGTTACATTCCTGGTTACTAAGGCACTTGCTAACTTTATCCAACAAGATTATCTCCCCAGGCTTTAAATAGTCCCTTAACATAGCATGCAAAGAAGGGATAGCAGATATGATAGCTGTGAAAAGAAAGGAAGGAAATGCGATTGTCTGGAAGTTCTTGTGCCAATACCCTGATGGGCTGTTGGGGGGCAGAATTAATCCAGGGGCCTTCAGGTAACACCGAGGTATAGCCTCTATCAGATGTCTTCAGTTGTCCCAGAGTCTCCTTCTGTTACCCGGGGGTCTTTGTTCTTAGAGCTCCCAAGATGGTGGTGGGTGGCTCCCAAGATGAGAGCAAGCATTTTGTTCTCTGACCTGGGGTTCTTGGCCTCACAGATTCCAAGGAATGGAACCTTGGGCCATGCAGTGAGTGTTACAGCTCTATTAGAAGCCATGAGACATGGAAGAGAACTGTGGAACCCAGCGACTACTGTTCAGCTCAATTAGGACAAACCCGGGCACTTAGCTATGCAGGAACACTGGCGAGCCTCTAGCCTGATCGGGAGTGGCAATGGGCACCTCACTGGATCAGAAGCGCAGCAGATCCTCTGCTGGATCCAGAGGGGTGGAAGTCAGTGGCAGGCCTGCAATGGCGAGCAATAGCTCAGCTTGAGCTGAGACCAGAAGAATGTGCAGTTGCAAGATTTAATAGAATGAAAGAGCTCCCATACAACAGGAGGGGACCCAACGAGAGTTGCCTGATCAGGTTCGAATGCCTGGGTTATATCCCGATCATTCTCCCTCCCCCTGTGCTCTCAGGCAATAGATGATTTTGTTACCAGGGGGTCCTTGCTCACAGAGCTCCCAAGATGGTGGCAAGCCGTTTCCAAGATAGTGGCTGGCCACTTCCAAGATGGTGGCAAGCCTCGTGTTCTCTGACTTGGGGTTCTTGGCCTCACAGATTCCAAGGAATGGAATCTTGGGCCATGCGGTGAGTGTTATAGTTCTATTAGAAGACGTGGGTCACAGAAGAGAACTGTGGAACCCAGTGACTAGTGTTCAGTTTGATTAGGATGAACCCGGGCACTTAGCCGTGCAGGAACAATGGCAAGCCTTTAGCCTAATCGGGAGTGGCAATGGGTGCCTTGCTGGATCAGGAGCACAGCAGACACCCGCCGGATCCAGAGGGATGGAAGTCAGCGGCGTGTCTGTGACGGCAGCAAACAGCAGTGGTGGATGGTGAGCGAAAGCTCAGCTTGAGCCCTAACAAACACGGACCAGAAGGGTGCAGGTGCAAAATTTAATAGAGTAAAATAGAGTGAAAAACAGAGTTCCCATACAAAGGGAGGGGACCCAAAGGGGGTTTCCGTTGACAGCTTGAATGCCTGGGTTTATATCCTGATCGTTGTCCCTCCCACTGTGCTCTCAGGCAACAGATGATTGGCTATTTCTTTACCTCCTGTCCTTGCCTAATTAGCATTTTAGTTAGCTCTCCTTACTGATTGGTCGTGTGTGAGCTAAGTTGCAAGCCCCGTGTTTAAAGGTGGAAGCAGTCGCCTTCCCAGCTAGGCTTAGGGATTCTTAGTTGGCCTAAGAAATCCAGCTAGTCCTGTCTCTCAATTTGATTATTTCTTTACCTCCTGTTTTTAGCCTAATTGGTATTTTAAAGAGCTCTCTTTACTACCTGATGGTCTGGGTGTGAGCTGAGTTACAAGCCCGTGTTTAAAGGTGGGTGCAGTCACCTTCCCCAGCTAGGCTTAGGAATTTTTAGTCGGCCTAGGAAATCCAGCTAGTCCTGTCTCTCAGGCTAGGTCCTCTGTGAAAGGAAACTGGATTGGAACAGAGCCAACATTCCCACCACATGAGGGCAATCGGGGATTGACAAAGTCCTCTAGAGCAAGCCTGTCCCTTGAGTCTTGTAAGGCTGGCAGCCACTCTTAAAGCTTTTAACTGGCTGACAGGGGCCCAGTGTTTTGTTTAACTTTTAAAAATGAGGGTGAAAAGTCTCAGAAATGAAAGTAGAGTTAGAGGTCCACTCCTACTCATTCTTCTGATGTTTCCTTTCCCAGCCAATGTACCACAATGTAGAAGTCTCTCATTGTGAGGTATCACCCAGAGTTCTTTGTCACAGGATCAAGAGAATTAACAAGCATGGACACAAAGGGTGAGGTTGGAGCAAAAGTTTAATAAGCAAAAGAAGAAAGCTCTCCACCACTAACAGGGAGCCTGGAAGAGGGTTGCTGTTTTTACAGTTGAATGCAAAGGCTTTTACAAGAAAATGATGATAGCTGGACATCTCATCTGCATAAGGCATGAATTTCTGGTAGCTCCACCCTGTCCTCCTAGTGCACATTTGGGCCTTTAGCTTGAGTTACTCCATATTGCTTTGTTCCCCTAACTGTGCATGTGTCAGGGGATGGAATTTTCCATTGTGGGCTTGTCTGGGCAAGTCACCTGTTTAGCCTTTCTTATCTTGTGCAGCTGTGGGCACGTCTTAGGCAAGCCCCCCTGTGCAAATTCCCTTATTCATGCCTGCAGACTGTTCTTTTGTTTGAAAGAATTCAACCAAGGACCCTCCCTAGTTGCCTGCCTGACTGGTTTCTTCCTTTCTACAATCTCAGTGACACCAACAGGATTGAAGCATTATTTAGTCTCACTGACATTTGAGGACTAAGATGTTGATGATCATCATGTTGTCAGAAATCACTAATGTTTAATATATTAATGATATCAGGCTCAATAATTAGATGAAAGTCAAAATGAACGGCTTTTGCAAAAATTATAGCAGTGAGAAAATTATGGCAGTGAAAGAGATCTGATTTAACCAACCCCCACCTTGCCTTTAGCTGCTCTTAATTATTACTGGGCTTAGGTCAAGATAACTTTGAGAGACATTTAGTTTATAGTTTAAATGATAATAGCCCTTCTCCAAAATACAACTGCCTTTGTAAAGCTAATGAGAGAACACCAGGCTAGGAGGACAGAGGTGCCTGAATTCTGCTAAGGTGTAGACATAAACCAGCCATTATTCTGGAGGTCACAAAATATGCAACTTCCCCAATTATTCCTGCAGAGAACATCACTATCGTAGAACATAAGTTTGGCCTTTTGATATTTTTTTTCAGGATTTTTGACATGTCTGTCCACCAGTGGCTCCACCTGGATCGGCCAACCACTCCTGTAGCCCCACTCAGAAGGGACGCAGAGCAAGAGGACAGCTTCTGCTCCCTATGATTTCATCTCCAACCCAACCAATCAGCACTTCCTATACCCTAGCCCTCTGTCCACCAAACTACCTTTGAAAAGCCCTCACCTAAAAGCCTTGAATGAGATTGATTTGAGTAATAACTTTGTCTCCGACATGGCATCACCAGCATCAAAGTCTTTCTTTACTGTAATGCCATGGTCTCTGTGAGTTGATTTTGTTTGTGCGGTAGGCAGAAAGAACCTGTTGGATGGTTACAGAAATAGGCTATTTCAAGTAACTGACTATATGTTGCTAGTGTTTTTCTATTAATGTTATATATAGAGATAAACGATATAAGTCTCTCTAGTCTTTCTCATTCCAATTAGTGAAGTTTGTTGAAGCTCCCCTTCTTCGGGAGATAGGGGAGGACTTTTTCTCTCACTTAATTCACTAGGCTACCAATGGTAATTCATTTGAATTGTGTTCTATTGCTAGATCATAATGGCAGCTCAGGTTAGTATTTATGTGAACATTTTTCCCTGTTCTGTTAGAAAAAAAACCTGTATTTCAAGGCTCTGTTGTAAACAGGTTGACTTTAAATTAAATGTTCTTGTTAATCATTTAAGGAGAGTCATTAAGTTATGACTGCCCTTTGGAACACAAATATTTATTTAAGTTCAGTATTCTGTTTCCCTAGAAATAGGATTTCTATACTCTTTCAGAAGTATATTTGGTAAAATGACTTGGCTGCCTCTATATTTAAGCTTCCTTTTGAAATGAAAATTTGTTCCAACATGGATTCTAAAGGTTCAGCAAAACTGCTCATGAATGACTGGTTTTAGATGCATCTTTTGATGTTTTAGAAATTTCTGTTAAGGCTAGGCACTGTGGCTCACACCTGTAATCCCAGCACTGGGAAACTGAGGCAGGAGGATCACTTGGGCCCAGGAGTTTGAGACCAGCCTGGGCAAGATAGGGAAACCCTGTTTCTACAAAAAATATATTTTTAAAAGTCATATTTTGTCCTTCAAGCAAGTTTTAGAAAAAAATGAATTTAAAAAATTAGCCGTGTGTGGTTTTGCATACCTATGGTTCCAGGTGGGGCCACGGAGTTCCAGGCTACAGTGAGGTATGTGGTGCCACTGTACTTCAGTCTGGGCAATAGAACAAGACTGTCTCAAAAAAAAAATTAAAAAAATTTATTAATTAGTTATCTCTCGAATCAAGAATATTCAAAACCTATATTTTACAGATTCAAAATCGGTAAAATGTGGCTTTTTTCTTTAAGATATATAGGCTGCTTTTCCCCATTTTTTGAACATTGTTTTACTCTCCTAATATTTTCTCTTTTCCATAAAATTAAATTTACCTTTGAAATTGCATCCTTCTATAAATTCAGATTATTTATAAATATGGGTTTGGAAATTACCCAGTTTAAATTTGAAATTATTTTATCTTGTATTTTTAAAACTAAAAAATATGCATGTTGTAAGAAAAGAAACAAAATTTTGCAGATGCCTATATTTAATAATATTTTTTCATTATGAAATTAAGATATAATTTACACATCATAGCATTTATCTGTTTGGTTATACATTCAGTAGTTTTAAAAATATATTAACATATTCACAAATTTGGCCAATAGTCACTAATATCTAATTCTGGAATATTTTAATTAAACCAAAAAGAAACTGCATACTCATTAGCAGTCACTCACCATTCCACTCTCCTCTCAGTCTTCTGTTCCTATGGATTTGCTTACTTTAGGTGTTTCATAGAAATGGAATCTTACAATATGTGACTTTTTGAGTTTGGCTTCTTTTACTTCTTGTATTATTTACAAGGTAAATGCATGTCGTAGCATGTATCAATACTTTGCTCCTTTTTGTGACTGAATAATGTACCATTGTACGGATATACCAAAATTTGTTTATCTGTCTGTTTATGGTCATTTGGGTTGTTTCTACCTATTGCCTATTGTGACTAGTACTGCAATGGATATTTATGTACAAGGATTTGTATGAGTGCCTGTTGAATTTCTTGGGTGTATAGACCTAGGAGTGGAATTGCTGGGCCATAAATTCTATGTTAACATTTTGAGGAACTGCCCATTTTTTTCCACAGAAGCTGCACCATTTTACTTCCCACCAGCAATAAATAAGGATTCCAATTTCTTCACATCTATAACTAGACCATCCTCTCTAACACTTACTTTACTTTTTCTAATACCCATCGTAGGTATGAAGAGGTATCTCATTGTGGTTTGGATTTGCAGTCCTTTAGTGACAAAGGACATTGATCCTCTTTCATCTGCTTATTGGACATTTGTCTATCTTCTTTAGAGAAATGTCTTCTTAACTCCTTTGCCAATTTTTATAATCAGGTTATTTATATTTTTGCTGTTGATTTGTAAGAGTTTCTTTTAATATATTCTAGATATTAGAGCCTTATTTCAGTGGTCCTCAATCTTTTGGGAACCCAAAACCAGTTTCGTGGAAGACAATTTTTCCATGGATGGGGACTAGGGGTGATGGTTTCAGGATGAAACTGCTCCACCTCAGATCATCAGGCTTTAGATTCTCTCATAAGGAGCACACAACCTAGACCCCTTGCATGCATAGTTCACAATAGCATTCGCACTCCTATGAGAATCTAAAACAACCACTGTTCTGCCATGGGGCAGAGCTCAGGCAGTAATACTTACTCCACTGCTTACCTCCTGCAGTGTGGCCCAGGTCCTAATGGGCCATGGACAGATACTGGCCCTTGGTTTTGGGGTTGGAGACCTCTGTCTTATTTTACATATCAATAGAAAATATATGTTTTCCCATTGTGTAGGTATTTTTTATTTTTTATTTTTGTGAGTAGGTGCTTATAATTTGTAGCATACATGAGAAATTTTGATACAGGCATTCAATGCCTAAAAATCACATCAGGGTAACTGGGGTATCCAACACCTCAAGCATTTATCTTTTTTGTGTGTGTTACAAACATTCCAATTATACTGTTTTGGTTATTTTTCAATTTACAGTGTATTATTTGTTGACTGTAGTAACCTTGTTGTGCTATCAAATACTAGATACTATTCATTCTATCTATGTTTGTACCCATTAACCATCCTCACTACCCCCTCAACCCAACTACCCTTCCCAGCCTCTGATAACCATCCTTCTACTTTCTATCTCCATAAGTTCAACTGTTTTAATTTTCAGCTCCCATGAATAATTGAAAATATGAGAAGTTTGTCTTTCTGTGCCAGGCTTATTTCCCTTAACACAATGACCTCCAATTCCGATTCCATCCATGTTGTTGCAGATGATGGGATCCTATTCTTTTTTATGGCTAAATAGTACTCCATCATGTACTACATTTTTCAATCCATTCATTTGTTGATGGGCACTTAGGAAGCAATTTAAGTTGCTTCCAAATTTTAGCTATTGTGAATAGTGCTGCAATAAACATTGGATGCAGATATCTCTTTGAATATACTGATTTCATTTCTTGTGAGTATATACCTAGCAGTGGGATTGCTGGATCACATGGTATTTCTATTTTTAATTTGAGGAACCTCCATACTATTCTCCATAGTGGCTGTACTAATTGACATTCCCACCAGCAAGGTACAAGAGTTCCATTATCTCCACATCCTTGCCAGCATTGGTTATTGCCTTTCTTTTGGGTAAAAGTCATTTAAAAATGTTTGTTAGGTGAAATAAAATATTAATTTATATTTGGTGGTAAAGGAAGACTAAAGAGATAACATATAAGCTGAGAGCTGAAGGACGAATAATTGTTGCCAGGTGGAGATGGTGGGAAGTGTCCTTGAAATAGATGGAAGAGCATGTGAAACATTTTAATTTTAAATTTGTGTATTTCATTTTTTTAAGGGCTATCTCCCTGTCTAGCCTGTGAGTTCCATGAGACTAGAAAGCATTTCAGTTTTATTCTCTTAATTTGTTTCTTGCTCTTAGTACCGTGACGGAAACAATAAGTATTGTTGAATGGATGAACAAACAAGAAAATTAAAATGTACCATATTAGGGTATTTAACCAGGACAAAAACTTTCACTTGCTTATGGGCTTGTGACATTTATCTAGAACTACTAATATTCCTAATGCTTGAATGTCATTTCCAAAGCCTAGGTTTCATTTACCACAAATATAATCCAACTTATTGATTTCATATTTTCTGAAAACACTTATGGTTCTGTAGACTATTATTCTTTTTCTCTTCATGAGCTATCAAATTTCAGTGTTTCCAAAGGGCTACCATGGTGTTTATCTGGTTCCTGTTGCCAGGTACTAGGCTTCAGCCTGTTGTTATAGCTTTCCCAATGCTCATTCTCACTGTTATACATCTGAACAAAGATAGTTTACAGATACATAGTACAGTGTACAAACACACAATTATTGCTGATCTGGGTTGGGCATGGTGTAATTTAAGAAGTAATCTAGCCAGACATGGTGGCTCATGCCAGTAATCTCAGCTCCTTGGGAGGCTGAGGTGGGAGGATTGCTTAATGCTAGGGATTCAAGAACAGTGTGGATGACATAGACCACAGCTCTACAATTTTTTTTTTTTTAATTAACTAGATACGGTGGCACATGCCTGTAGTCCCAGCTACTCAAGAGGCTGAGGTGAGAGGATCACTTGAGCCAGAAGTTCAAGGCTGCAGTGAGCTATGTTTTGCCACTGCATTCTAGCCTGGTGACACAGCAAGGCCCTATCTCTAAAATGTTTTTGAAAAGAAGCAATTAAGTAATAAAACTGTTTCCTAACTCAGCTCTGCCAGTGTGTGCCCTGGAGGCAAATCACATCATTACTTGCCATTTCAACCATAAAATAAGGAAATATGCATTATAATAACTTTTTTATGCTTTTAAGTTCAGGGGTACATGCTCAGGTATGTTACATGGGTAAACTTCTGTCATGTGGGTTTGTTGTAGAGATTATTTAATCACACAGGTATTAAGCCTAATATCATTAGTTATTACTCTTCTGCTACCCCCCGCCATTCACTGAAAGGCCCCAGTATGTGTTGTTCCCCTCTATGTGTCCATATGTTCTCATCATTTAACTCCCACTTATAAGTGAGAACATGTGGTATTTGGTTTTCTGTTCCTGTGTTAGTTTACTAAGGATAATGGCCTCCAGCTCTATCCACATTCTTGCAAAGGACATGATCTTGGAGATGATCTTGTTCTTTTTGGTGGCTGTATTAACTTGTTATCTTACTTTATGGAATTAATAACTCAAATAGTAATAAACAAGATTTGATAAACTCCAAATAATTTTACTTTTTTAATTGAGAAAGTTGAAAGAGATAATAAATAAAGACTCTTCTATTTTTAACATTTTATAATTCTGGAATAGTCCGAAGTTCTCATGAGTGCCTCTATCTTTTCTCCAGGTAAATACTACTTCTATACTTGTCCATGGGATCCCATTCCACTTTCACAATGAGAAACTTAACAGCTACATGTTATTGAGACTGCTTTAAATATTATTTTCCCAAGACAATACAAGCCTGAGTCTGGCATCACTATTTTTGGCCTCATGACTGCTATATGCCACTCCTGTAGGATGGTGATTAAGTATAAGCCTTTCCAGCTGCCTTTATTTAATTACTTTTGGTTCCCAGGCAAACTTGTTGTTAGTCCATAGTTTCCACTGTGCCCATGCTTCCACCTGTTCAACTCTGCCCTTTCCTCAGCTCGACACACCCTTTTCCCAGTCTCTACCTAACAAACTCCTGCTCAGACTCCTAATTTCAAGGACTGGCACTGGACATTCTCTATCATTTTAGTTTGTGTTATTCTGATTTAGGATTCTTAATACGAGCCCTCTAGACATGTAGGTCCTGAGATTTTCTTACTTGCTTTGCATTCCATTTGCTTAGAGGGTAGGGAAGGACTATCTTATTGAAGGGGCAGATTCCTGGGCCCCACTCTTCTCATCCAATTTAGGAAGTCAAGGGCAAGGCTGGAAATCTGCATTTAATACAAACATCCCAAGTATTCTGATAAAAATTGTAGCCCATCCTTTCATTAATACTGGAGGTCTAAATTAATGAGCTTCAGGGGTCTGTGAACCTCCAGAAATTCTTTATAACATTTTGTGGCTTTACATATATTTGTATTTTTCCAAGGAAAGGTTTCATAACTTCCAACAGATTATTAAAGGAGTATGTGATAGAATTTTTTTAAAAAGCAACACTTTATAAAGTTATTTACCATAAATATATGTATTTGGCTTTGTTGAATAAAACTTCTTCCTTACTTGAAGAAAAGTAAAAGCATGAACTCAGAAATATCAATCTCCTCTTTATAAATAAATCAATTTTGATGACTTGGTAAACTATGAAGTACTCATTATAGAAAATAAGAAAAATCATAGGAAAGTGTAAATGAGAAGACAAATATTACCCAATAACCCACAAGCAACCACTGCTAATGTTTTTTGTTATATTTTCTTTAAGGTACCAAAATGCTTATAAGGTCTAATATAAGCATTTTACTCTGTAAGACATTCTTCATTATACAAAAAAAAGATAAAAATGTTTAAAATGACTAAGGACAGTAGACACACAAACACACAAACTTGGACTGCACACTTTAAGTTCTGGAATGCCAGTTTTAACATAAAGCAGGCAGCACACATCTATACTGCTGGAGGAAAGGGGAGTCCCAAAATTCCACCTGTCATTTGCATTTAAACAGGAAAAATACAAGACTAGTAGTTAGATAAATCTTGGTTCTGATCTCTCTTCCATCACGTCCTGGGTAAATAATTCTAGATAAGTCACTTAATATTACTGGGATTCTGATGATTGACCTCTTATAGAGATAATGGCACATAACACTTTTGAAGGCAGGATGCAGAAATTTATGATATCCTGAGGTCCGTTAGGAATATGGATATGCATATTCACAAATATACAATTATATGTATACATACATATATATTTATATAAAATTACTATTATTCATGTTAGGCCATTGGAAAATGCAGAAGGTTGCAAAGAAATAAAAATATCCTATATTCTTATAACTCAGAGGCAAAAGTTCTTATCCAGTGTGTTTTTTTAACACATAAAAATTCAAGCTGATGGCATCCACTTTGGCTTGACATTATCTTAGAGACATGCAATGTATGTCTAACAAAATGATATGTGCCATATGTTGAATTTTTATTCAAAAGCAAATATTAATGCAAGGGATAGCATTGAGAACTGTATAAGTAATGAAAAGATACATAAGTGCAGCACTTATATTTATACAAGCAGAAAGTCAAATGCATTGTGTATAGAAGTTACATACTTGGACAGTCTATGATTATTTTTCACAGTATCCTTGCTTCACCACAAAATACAATGAAGCATACCTAAGGACTCTCACCTTCTATGAGCTGCCATATCCATGGAAACAGAAAACTGGGAAATTCAGAATTGTCTCCTTGATTTGTATCTGTATTTAACATAATGCTGGGCAAGGAACAGTGTTCAATAAATACTTATTTGTATAGCCTTTTACCTCTTTAACTAGTCACACAACAGCTTCTATTAAACAAAAAGAAAAAGAAGTGAACCTTGTGCAATCCAAAGCAGAGTCCAAAGCAGTTAAAATGCTAAAAAGAAAACAGTATTAGGCAGCCTGTGGTAAGTGTATCAAGTTGCCCAGGCACAGGTAACTGTCCCAGTTAGACAACTTCATTTGCACAAGGCCTCAGGGTGAAACTGCAGCTGAGAAGAGGTCATAATGGTTGTGAAAAAGACAGGCAGTGAAAATGATCTTTGAGAAGACAGGTTGTGTAGTCGGCCTGGATTGCTAGTGAAGCGCCGAGAGGAGGAAAAAAGGGAGAATAATAAGAAAGGTTTCTCAAGAGGGAATAGCAGACCCAAGAGATGGTGGAACCCACTTTGTTTTCTAAGGATCCTACAAGTTTCCTGTGGTGGATTGTAAATCACACACTTGTCATGACTACTCCACTTTCCCATGGGATTTCTGCGCTGCAGGAGACAACGCCACAATGAACTCTGTTTGGAGATACCTCGTAAAGCTCACGGGGAGTTTCTGAGAGCTATAAAATAAGTAGGGATTCTGGAGAACAGAGAGCAATAATTTTATATCCAAGAGAACGCTGAAGTCTAACTAGTAGGATTTAAATGTTTAGCCCAAGACCACATGTCTTTTAGCGACAGAATTAAGTTTCTATGTTACCGTGCGTCATCCAGTCATCTGAATTGCAATGGTCCTGCTGTGGAATCTTGAGGCTTATCAAGGTTGTTCTAAATTTTATAAACAATGGTTTGTTGTTTATTCCAGAATATTATAGGCTCATCTGGAAAATTATATCTGGAAAAAAATGATACCCCTAAAGCCTGAATGGTTTTATAAACCAAGATAAGACTGAGAACCCAGAAGAGGTACAGGAAACACCTCAGACATTCTCAATACTTTATACAAAATATATTTGCCTCAAAAAGCAAGGTGATAATGTTGAATAAAAGTTGATACACTATTGTGTAAACACTAATATGATAATAATATCTTTAAGCTTCTTTAACAATCTTAGTGCTTCAACATTATTTTATTTTTATTGACCTAATAATAAGTCATTTGAAGTTTTGCATAAAGGTGCCAAGTTTCTATTTCTCAGGGAAAAACTTCCAGCAAGGAAGAGCCCTTAATTTCTTCTTTAGTACCTGCTTAAATTGAATGATTTCTCAAACATTATTATTATTTTTGAGACCGAGTTTCACTCTGTCACCCAGGTGGGAGTGCAGTGGCATGATCACGGCTCACTGCAACCTTGACCTCCTAGGCTCAAGAGATCCTCCTACATCAGCCTTCCAAAGAGCTGGGGCTACTGGTGTGCACCACCACACAGGCTAATTTTTTTTCTTTCTTTTTTTTTTTCTTTTTATTTATTTTTTATTTACTTTAAGTTCAAAATAGGTGAACATGTGCCATAACGTGCAGGTTTGGTTACATTATGTATACTTGTGCTCATGTGGTGTTGCTGCACCCCATCAACTCGTCAGCATGCCCATCAACTCCGTCATTTACATCAGGGTATAATACTCCCAAGTGCAATCCCTCCCTCACTCTCCCTCTCCCCCGTGATAGGGCCCAAGTGTGTGATGTTCCCCTTCCCCGAGTCCAAGTGATCTTCATTGTTTCAGTTTCCCACCTATGAGTGAGAAACATGGGTGCGGTGTTTGGTTTCTGTTCTTGCCGATAGTTTGCTGAGAATGGATTGGTTTCCCCCAGGCTGCATCCATGGTCCCTACAATAGGACACAAACTCTCCTTTTTTTATGTGCTTGGCTAGTATTCCCATGGAGGTATATGTGCCCACATTTTCTTAATCCAGTTCTGTCACTGATGGACTATTTGGGTTGATTCCAAGTCTTTGCTATTTGTGAATTAGTGACCGATAAACATAACGTGTGCATGTGTCTTTATAGCAGTCATGATTTATAATCCTTTTGGGTAATATATCCAGCAGCAATGGGTGGATGGGTCATATGGTAGTTCTAGTTCTAGATCCTTGAGGAAGTCGCCATACTGTTTTCCATAATGGTTGAACTAGTTTACAATCCCAACCAACAGTAAAAAGAAAAAAAAAAAAGAATATATATATGAAATATCCTGTTTCTCCACAATCCTCTCCAGCACCTGTTGTTTCCGACTTTTTAATGATTGCCTATTCTAACTGGTGTGAGATGGTAATCTCATTGTGGTTTTTGATTTGCATTTTCCTCTGATGGCGAGTGATGATGAGCATTTTTTCATGTGTCTGTGGGCTTGTAATATGAATGTCTTCTTTTGAAGAAATAGTCTGTTCATATCCTTTGCCCACTTTTTGATGGGGTTGTTTTTTCTTGTAAATTTGTTATTGAGTTCTTTTGTAAGATTGCCTGGATATTAGACTCAAGGTTAAATTTTTTAAAATTTTTTGCAGAGACAAGGTTTTGCCATGTTGCCCAGGCTAATCTCGAATTCCTGGGCTCAAGTGATCCACCCATCTCGGGCTCCCAAAGTGCTGGGATTACAGGCATGAGCCACTGCACCTGGCCCTCAAAAATATTTTGTACGAACTAATAAACATAATCATTAAGTGCATAATATTTAAAGTCATTCATAAAACTCACCCTCCTAAATATGGGAAAAGGTATCTTTCAGTGCCTTTCATTTTCCTGAAAAGTAGTAATTACATGGACTCATATATTCCAAACACTGGACAGACTGCGACTTAAGAGAATTGTCTAGTAAGTGTATTGGAGTAGCTGTTCCTAAGAAAATCCTTAATTTATCTTGTGTAAATTGTTGTGTAAATTGATATTTTTATATCTACTTTGTATGACTTCTGAATATAAAGTAATCAAGAAATGAAGATAAGCTGTTTTCCAACTCCACCGAGACAGAGCTCAAAGGACACTGGAATAACTGAAGTAGAGCAACCAAAACACTTCCCAGAAACATGCCAATCCTCATAAAGAGGGACTTCTGTATTGTTATCGTGCCTTTTGCAATGCAGAAACAATAGTAAGAATGCTGCAGTGTGCTAGGAGTGCTTCCTAGGCAGTAAGCTTTTACCCCTTCAGTAATAAATTTCTTCTAAAAAATTAAAATACTGATTGAGACTCTTCTGTGTTTCTATCTCTTTACAGCTGTTCTCTCCCTCTGCTATACTTTCTAAAATATTTTCTAGCTTACAAACTTACAATGGCTTTCTATTGCCAAGAGCTGTCAACATAGTGCTTTGTGCTTTGCTAGCATGAGCCTGGCTACACCTACTATGTGTCTTATGAGCTTTAGGGTCACTTGAGTTGATATGGCCAGAGGCAATCAAAATAAAACAAACAGGAAAGAAAACAGAGATGGATTTGGAGGTCCTATGAATTTCGAGGAAGGAATTCATAAATATGCTAGTTGGTATGAGACATTTTAAAGATACTGAATGTGCAGAACTAAAGTAAAAGCTAGGCAGGAAGTGGGAATATAGGGGATATCAGCGGTTGTCAGAAGTTTCAATAGGAAGAGTAGTTCCATCTGGACTCTAATAGAAAGTAAAACCACCTCTTCAAAGTATAGTAGCCTTAAGAGTTTATGTTAGAAAAGTAACCAGTGACTAGAAGGAAAATAAAGAAAACAATTTTTGTGTGTTTAATTAATTTCCCTAAAATTGAGATCTTATTTGTACACAGTATTACACAGTGTATCTCCCAAGTCCCTCATATGTTAAAATATTAATAATATGTTTTTAGATGAACTTGACATGGTAGAATAAGGATGATATTAGAAGGGGGGAAAAGACTGATTTAGGAGTGTGGGCTTTGTCTTCCTTCAGCTTCTTGATATTAGGGATGGTTGTACAAACCATGCTTCATGTGCCTCTGCGTTGTAATATAAGGATTGTTAAGAATAAAACTATAATAAATGGCGTGACTCTAACACTGTGTAGAACAATTATATATCTCTTTGCCATTACAGAAGGTTCATCATGCAACATTTCAGATCATCATAAATATAAATTATCTTGACATATACTAAAGGAAAATTCAAATTTTGTTTTTGCTTCCCATTTTTTAAAGTTTCATGAGTTTAGGAGAGACTTTACCTCATCTCACGAGTGATATAAGAATCCTTATTCTAGGACCTTTAAAAAGTATTTGGTAATGTTAAGTTTTAACATTTAATTTTACTCACAGGTATGATACGCAACAAACAAACAAACAAATCCCAGAGCTCAGAGGAGTTGCAAACTACTAAAGGTGCCATGATAAAATAACACAGAATAACATGATCTCTTCTGTATAAACCCATAATGGAGTTCTCTCTATTTGGTTTATGATCTCCCTTCTAATAGCTTAAGTATAGAAGAAAAAAACAGAATGATGGCTAAGTCACCAGAAGTATTTTAAATAATACAAGAGTTTCAATATACTTCAAAAAATGTATATTCATTTTTAATAGGCATTTATCGGAATATGCTATGCAAATCTTAAAAAGACAAAATACTGTACTAGAAAGGTAAATTACAAGCCATACTCAACATCTGATATTTTTCTCTAAGTACTGAATGCTAATTGAAAGGCTATAAATTTAAACTGCTAGTGGTACATTTCCATATTAATTATTAAAACACAATTAAAAATTGAATATTCTCCAAATTCAAAAAGGTCAGGTTCACATGACAGCAAGCAAGATGCAATATAATTGGGCAGGTCACCCACAATTCCATGGGTGGCCATGTTCTAGGATGATTTTCAAAATCAGATTATTGATAATATAATTTACTTAGGAACATATGGCCTGTTGATCAACCCTCTTCCCCCACAACCCTCACCCACTGATGTTTCATTAGAGGGCTGATCACAGCACTTTTTATGTAAACTATAGGGTAGTTATTTAAAACTAAACTGAATAAAACTGGTTTCTTTTTGAGGGTAAATAAACATAATTTCCCCTATTTTCTTGGATAGCTGTATTTTAGAAAAGTCCCTAGATACCATTAACATGAATATTATGCAATATATGGATTATAGGCCTAGTGTTATTAATAAATATTCATATTGAACTTTACAGTTGTTAATACTTTATTTCTCATAACTGTGTAGATGAAAATATGCCTGGGTGATACTGGAAAAACAAGAACATTGATACTTCCAGTTCATTAACTAGGTTAGATTGGCTTCCAGTTCATTAACTAGATTAGATTGGCTTCCCAGAAGCACAGCATACATAAAAAGTCAATATTTCTGTACTTAATGAAAATTAAATATTATACTCTGGTGTACCTAGCTATATTCCCAAATGTTATGACCTTGGAAAAATGCAATGGATCCTAAGTAACTAAAACAATCTTGAAAAAAATAAAGTTGGAGGGCTCAGACTTCCAGATTTCAAATCTAAAAATCTGTAGTAATCAAGACAGTGTGGCATTGAATAAGAACAGATACATATAGATAGATAAAATTGAATTAAGACTTCAGAAGTAAACTCTACCATTTGTGGTCCATTGATTTTTTTTTTTTTTTTTTTTTTTTTGACAAAAATACCACAGCAGTTCAATGGACAAATAACATAGTATTTTCATTAAATGGTGCTGGAATAAACTGGATTTCCACACACAAAAGAAGAATTTGTACTTACTTCATACAATACCCAAAAAGTAACTTAAATTGGATTATAGGCATAAGTGTACAAGCAAATACTAGAAAACTCAAGAAAACACACAAGTAAATCTTTACAAACTTAGATTAGGCAATGATTTCTTAGATACAGCATCAAAATCACAAGTGATAAAAGAGAAGATTGATTTGTTGGGATAATCAAAATGAAAGACTTTTTGTGCTTCAAAAGACACTATCAAGAAAGTGAAAAGACAAACCAAAAAAGGTGAGGAAAATATTTGCAAATCATATATCTGACAAAGGACTCGTATCTAGACTATATAAAGAAACTTTACAACTCATAATCCAATTAAAAATGGGTTGTAAAGAGGAGCGACAGCAATGCAAGATAGCAGCCACCACGGGCTCAGGAGTAAAAGTCCTTCGCAATTTCCAACTGTTGGAAGAACTTGAAGAAGGTCAGAAAGGAATAGGAAATGGCACAATTAGCTGGGGTCTAGAAGGTGACGAAGACATTACACTTAAAAGATGAACGAGGATGATAACTGGGCCTCCAAGAACAATTTATGAAAACCAAATATGCAGGCTTAAAATAGAATGTGGACCTAAATACCCAGAAGCACCCCGCTTTGTAAGATTTGTAACAAAAATTAATATGAATGGACTTAATAGTTCTAATGGAGTGGTAAACCCAAGAGCCATATCAGTGCTAGCAAAATGACAGAATTCATACAGTATCAAAGTTGTCCTGCAAGAGCTTCAGTGCCTAATGATGTCTAAACAAAATATGAAACTCCCTCAGCTGCCTGAAAGACACTGTTACAGCAGTTAATCAAAAAGAAAAACCACAGGCCCTTCCCCTTTCGATTTAAGCAGTCCTCATTTTCCACAGTAGTACATTTTCTGGATACATCTTATAGATTTCAATATTCTGGAAAGGACGCTCCCATTCAAAGTAAATTTATCTTAAGATACTGTAAATGATATTAATTTTTTGTCCATTTGAAACATGTAAGTTGTGCTAAATGTAACCACTGTCCACGTAGTTGAACGTCTGGGATCAAAAAAGTATATTTAAACTGATTCCCATTATAGCTAGTGTGGCACATCTATTAATAACTCAACTGTGAAAAGACACATCACACAATCACCTTGCTGTTGATTACATGGTCTGGGGTCTCTGCCTTCTCCCCTTGCAATAGCCCTCTAGCCTGGGGGGCTTGTTAAGAGTAGATGTGAAGGTTTCAGGTCGCAGCCTGTGGGACTACTGCTTAGTGTGTGGGATGTTTTACCTGCACCCCTGGTTTCTTTAAGTCTTAAATGATGCCTCTTCAAGCCATCATCATAACCCCCTCTCCTCCGGTCCCGCCCTTGGCCAAAGCATAGATTGGAACCCCTCCACTACTCTCTGAGATTGGCCTTTGGTGAGGAATTCAGGGCTTTCCCCACATCTTCTCTCCCCCACCTTTATTACGAGGTGCTGCTTTTTCTTCCTTCCTCCTCAAGTGTCTTTTCATACCATCACCAACCAACACCTTCCAAGACACTTCCTTGCTTTGGCCAGAAGCCATCAGGTAAGGTTGGAAAGAGTCTCTGACCTCTCTTGTTTAGTTTTAGAATCTCATTTACTCACTCTCTACCAGCCTGGGAAATGAATATTGGGTCATCAGCCCTGCCACTCTCTGCTGTCATCATCAGCTGATGCATTGGTTTTAGCTCAGGTTTTGATAAGGTGAAGAGAATGGTTACCAGGATTACTCAGACCTGCCAGCTCTCAGAGTCCTTGGTGGTTAAACCTGGAGAAAGACCACATGAAGACACTTGTAAGCATACGTGATCCCTGTGCGTTGTTTTATTTTCTTGTAATTGCTTTTGCTTTTAAAAATTGAAGAAGTTTTAAGCAGGGCTCTCATTTGGTCATCCTTGCAGTCCACTGGGGTCTAGTTTGGAATCCGACAACTGGAACAAAAAGAACCTTGGATACAGTGCATGCCTTGGTTTTGGTGCTGCTCCTGCTTCTCAAGATCCTCAGCAGGGATTAAGAAAGAAATAGGGGTACACAGCAGATCTCTGAAATTGGCAGACTTGACCTCCTGGAAAATTGCTGTGTTTTTCACTTTCTGTTCAGGACCACTACTAAATGCTGAAATGTGGACCGATACCAAACTAAAAACGATTCATTGTGTGCTAAAGTTTTTTTAAGTTATTTGTGTAAAACCATCTTTTTTTTTTTTTTTTTTTTTGAGACGGAGTCTCGTTCTGTCGCCCAAGCTTGAGTGCAGGGGCCAGATCTCAGCTCACTGCAAGCTCCGCCTCCCGGGTTCACGCCATTCTCCTGCCTCAGCCTCCGGAGTAGCTGGGACTACAGGCGCCTGCCACCTCGCCCGGCTAGTTTTTTTGTATTTTTTAGTAGAGACGGGTTTCACCTTGTCAGCCAGGATGGTCTCGATCTCCTGACCTTGTGATCCGCCCGCCTTGGCCTCCCAAAGTGCTGGGATTACAGGCTTGAGCCACCGCGCCTGGCATAAAACCATCTTTTGAAGCAGCATTAAGTCTGAAAAGCAACTGATGTTTCCATTAATCTTTTTATGGGGAAAACCTCAGTTCTAAGGATTTAACATCCTGTAAGTGAAGTTTAACATAACAGTATTCCATAAGCAGCCTTTTTATGGTCAGAACATTGCCTAATTTTAATATAATTTTAAAATGTGTGCATTAATTAAAAAATGGGAAAAGGATCTTAATAGACATTTCTCCAAAGAGGATATATAAATGGCTAATAAGCATATGAAAAAATACTCAACACTCTCAGTCTTCACAAAAAAATGTAAATCAAAACCACAAGACACCACTTTACACTCATTAGAGGGGCTATAATTTTTTTAAAAGACAGTAACAAGGGCTGTTATATTTTTACTGTAATTAAATGCACAGAGAAATGGAAACTCATACATTGCTGGCAGATATGTAAAAACGGTACAGTTCCTTTGGAAATCAGTTTCACAGTTTTTGAAAATGGTAAACATAGAGTTAACATATGACCCAACAACTCCACTCCTAAAATACTAAGATAAGTGAAAGCCTGTTCACACAAAACTTGTACACAAATGTTTACAGTAGCATTATTTAAATAGACAAAAGGTAGAAACAACCTAAATGTCCATGAACTGATGAATGGACAAACAAAAAGTGGTTTACCCTTTCATCAGTTGATGAATCATGTTTAATGCCTGTTGGTAGCACAGAATTTAGAGCCACTTTGCTTCACTCTTTTCCTAGTCTTGTTATTGATTTCAATGGAAACAAAATGTTCCTGTAAAGATGCCTGGATTTTGGATACAGAAAAGTTGTGGGACTGAAAAAAAAAAATGAATGGAACAGAGATTTGAGTAAGAAGAAAATAATCTTTTTAAATATTTAAACCAAATGTTCTAAAATTAGATTATCGTGACTGCATAACCCTGTGAATATAGTAAAACCATTGATTTATGGACTTTAAATGGCAGAGCTTTATGGTGTGTAAATTATATTTCAACAAAGACATTAACAAAAGTTTTAAAAGTTATATTTTGTTTAGTAAGAAGGCATTTTTTTCTGAGATGTAAAAACATCATAGTTTCCCCTCAGATTTTGGTGGCAACTTTTCATATACAGTAAATATCATCAAAAGCAACCCCAAATCAATGATTAGTACTAAAAAGAGATCTTTTGTATCAAACACTGTTCATTTGCTGTTGGCAGTGGAGTTCATTTTTAATGCTACATTTGCGTCCAGTGTACTTTAATTTGCTGTTGGCTACTTACCAAAATGACCATATTTCTACTGCCCCCCCATTAAAAAGAAGAAACATCACAAAATTATTTCTTCAACATGTTCATTTTATACACCAGGATGAAATGAGGTTACAGATCTCCCATAGATTAGGGCTATTTACCGTATCTCCTTACTTATTAGGGTCACAAATCTTATCAGGAAGCCAGTTATGCAGATTGAAATATGAACTTCTTAGTCTAGCATTTTAATACTTTTTAATGGTGAAATTTATCTAGACTTATCTATAAAGGTTTTTGCAATTTGTGGTATGCTGAGTAAGAACTACAGAAGAACAAAAATAAAATATTTTTTAATGGCAACTTAAAAAATTATCACCACTTGTACTACTTACAAATTTTCCTCCAGAAAATTATTTTGACTCATAGTCAATTTTTTTGTTTGTTTGTTTTGTTTTTTTTTTTTTGTTTTTGAGACGGAGTCTCGCTCTGCCGCCCAGGCTGGAGGTGCAGTGGCGCCATCTCGGCTCACTTCAAGCTCCGCCTCCTGGGTTCACGCTATTCTCCTGCCTCAGCCTCCCGAGTAACTGGGACTACAGGCGCCTGCCATCGCGCCCGGCTAATTTTTTGTATTTTTTTTTAGTAGAGACGGGGGTGTCACCATGTTAGCCAGGATGGTCTCAATCTTCCGACCTCATGATCCGCCCACCTCGGCCTCCCAAAGTGCTGGGATTACAGGCGTGAGCCACCGCGTCCGGCCAACTCATAGTCAATTTTTAATCTTGGAACAACTTCTTGCTATCAGAAATACTTCAAGTGTCTAAAACATCTTCCTTACCAGTCAATATCTCCCATTCCACTTTAAGAAATGCAAACTTGTTCAAATTTAACCTGAATGCAACATAATTTGGAATCTATCATTAAAATATATATCACATATTTTGAAGCCAAACATAAATTATTTTAAAATACCTGTTTTTTTTTGTGATTTGGGGTACATATGCTTATCAGTATAACATATTTTAAAATATTTTTTTCTACATATTCAAATCTGTGTTCCATTCATTTTTTCACTCCCATAACATTTTGTTTATCCAAGAATTCAGGAATCTTTACAGAAACATCTTGTTTCCATTGAAATAAACAACAAGAGTAGGAAAAAGAGTGCAGCGAAATGGTTCTAAGTTCTATGCACCAACAGGCATTAAACATGCATAAACTTTTAAAGAGATGCCAAAACTCACTAAAAAGGAGAAAAAAAGTACAACGAAGGTTTCTGAGTAGTTTTTAGTTACTCAATTTAAGAACTTTATCTTGTAAGCAAACTTTAACATTATCCAGAGCATCGCACTTATATATGAAAGAAAAAGTTATTTACCACACCTTCAGAAATTACAACTACAAATTCCTCATCCTTTATTTAAAGTCTTTTTGGCTACATATGTTTCAAAATTCAGAACTTTTCTTAGAATAGTACGTCTGCCATATATTATGCAGCACTTCCACAAAGCTGTACTGTAATCAAACACAATATTTCTGTAGAAAACTTATGAATATTTACACCAAATGAACATTCAGTTACACATAGCCTCAGTTCCGTTCAGGTCAAACTTTACTGCTAAAGGAGTTAGAAATGACAGACAAAGGAATGGGGCCTGTCATGACATGTTAATTTGAAATCTAAATCTTTATGTTTGATAACTAGTTCAGAGTCAGTGTAAACATTTGGTCTTTCCTTCCACAAAAAAATGAAAGTGTATTTAAAATTAAAAATGAAACAGTATATTTTATTTCAGAAGGTAAAAGCAAAATGAATTAAATCTGTGAAACTAGTTAATCACATTATGATCTTCTAGAACTTGGGTAGCTCCACTCTGGTTAAAGATTGCATTTCTTGGCACAACAGTAAAAGACATCGGATAGGCCCCTAAGCTTGCAGGGTAAGCATCCCTGGGGTATTCAAATACCATGGGTAGCAAGGAAGAGCTGCTGAAGGGCAAGGAGACCCGAGATGATGTAGTGTGCTGCGGCATACCTGAGTTGGGCAAACTCTGCCACCGAAGATGAAAGGAAAGAGCCCAAGTAGGAATGCGTGTGATCACTGTTCTTTTGCCAAGACACGGGGTGGACAATAAGATTCCTTTACAAAGCACTTGTGTGAGTGTCTGCCTGGTGCTGTAAAAAGCGGCTCACTGGGAATGGGGAGGAGCGTGTGGTAAGCCAGAGCTGGGGCGAGAAGTTGGGTGAAAATGGGTCCTAGCCATCGGTTCCTGCATCTATCCCAGAAGGTTGGGTACCTTCGTGGGCCGAGCGCAGCCTGCCCAGAGTGCCTTCTATATCCTGGGTCAGGCGCCAAGTTCCCCAGCATCATGCAGGAAGCTGCAGCCCCGCAGAGTTAGGACCGTTCATTTGGCACTCGGGTAGCCTTTCCCAGGCCAGCAGTCCAAAATAGAGCCGGGACCCAAGACGCCCACTAGAGGCAGGGTCGGGTCCCACTTCCGCGCAGGCCCGGCCCGCCCCCGACCTAAGGCACGGAGCGGGACCCTTGCAGCTGTCCGTCCAATCCCGTTCCCCGGTAAGTGCGGGGCGGTACCCTAGCGACTTTCTGTCCAGTCCTGTTCCCCGGCGAATGAGGGGCGGTACCCTAGCGGCTTTTGGTCCAATTCCCGCACCTTTGAGGCCCAAGGGGGAGCGAGCCGGCGCTGCGGTAGGCTGAGGCAGCTGCAGAGGCGGCGAGGCGCCGGCGGTGAGGACGGAGAGGGCCTCTGAAGCAGCACTCCCTCCCTTCCCTAATCCTTCAACTCGGGGGCGAGGGAAAGTTAAGTCGTACAGAACAGAGTTAAGTCGTGCAGAACCGCAAAGGTTCCTGGATTTGGCGGGGGAGTAGTGTCATCAGGCATCTCGGCCTGCTAGGGTCTGAGGGGTACCCCCAAGGTTGGGCTGCGGGGCTGCTCTGTTGTGGTGCTTGGATTTCTCTCACTTGGCGTCTGGAGTGCAGAGTTGCCCTTGGGTTGGTGGGAGGAGCCTTCGAGCTCTCATTGCCCTCTGCTCTTGCGTCCACCGTTTGCCACTCTGGACGGACCTATTACCCGGCCTCTGAAAAGGTATCCTCTACCCTTTGAACCCGTCTAATGGAAGGTGTACTGTCTGAAACCTAATTAATTGTATAATCATTTACTCCTGCTCTCTAGCAGGTGGACTATTTGCGTGTGTTTGCAGCGATTCACAAAAAGTTTGTCTTGGGAACTCCCAGCTCCTAGATTGTCTGCATTCCACCTTCTTTCACAGGCTTGTTCATTTCTTTTTCCCTCTTAAATGTTTGTTAAGCTTGTTTCTTTCTTCCCACAGTCACCAACTTAGTTTAGTTCCCTGTGATCCCAAAACAATTGTTGCAGCAGGCCCCTGGCAGTCTTAAGAAGTTCATCTTCTTGGTGTACTGGTATGTGACAATTCCTTCACTTATTGTTCGTGGTTCTTTTCCACTTTCTGTGAATTCATATTTCATTGCCCCCAGAAAGTCCATTCTAATTAAATCTAGCATAATCATTTTCTTAGTGCTATTGGAACTATATTGTGTAATTTAATCTTTGTGGTTGAGAATTCAAGAAAACTCTTCAAGAAAGAATCCGATAATTTATATTTTTAATGTGTACCGGTTGGTGGGTTAAGCACTGTAGTGGGTATGAAACTAATACTCTTGCTTCCAGTTTTCTAGAGTCTATTAAGTGGCACATAGGTAAACAGAATAGCTTATCTTCTCTGTATGGGTGTACTAGTCATCTATTGTTGCCTTAACCAATTACCACAAATGCAACAATTAAAACAACACAAATGTATTATCTCATAGCTTCTGTAGATGTGAAGTTTGGGTGGGCTTAGCTGAGTTCTTGGCTTAGAATTTCACAAAACAGAAGCAAAGGTTTCTGTAGATATGAGTTCTTTTCTGGAGGCTCTAGGGGAAAATCCACCTCTAGGCTATTTCAGGTTGTTGACAAAATTCACACTGACATCTCGTATCCTTACTGTATGTCAGCGTGAGCCTCTTTCAGTTCTTTAAGGCCATCTACATCTTCAAAGACACCACAAATCCTTCTCAAGCATTAAAGCAGTCTTACTTGTCTGCCACTGGCCAGAGAAAGCTCTCTGCTCTTATGGACTCCAGTGATTAGATTAGTTCCACTTGGATAATTTCCCTATTTTAAGGTCAGTTCTGTAGAGAATATCACAGTCACAGGAGTAATGATCTCACCATATTCGCAGGTTCTGGGGATTAGCAGGGCTGGAATCTTGGGGGTCATTCATAGTAATTGTGCCTACCACAATATGGTGGTTTCAGGCAGGATTATTTTGTTTTTATAATGTGCTTTCACAGGCATTGAAAACAAATTCTGACTTTATTGAATTGTATTATTAACCACTCTAAGATAAGGAAATGCACTTAAAGTTACTTGCTCTAGGGGCACTTGGCTAGAAAGTGGCAGAGTCTATACTTGGATCCAGATCTACATTTCCATTAGGTCCAAACCCATGTTTATGGATGGTCAAAATTGTGTGCAGCCAAAGTCAGTAGACAGCAAGAAGCTAAAGAACTTTGAGTTAATTATTATTTCTCATTTTCAAATTATCTCTTTATGTTAGTGGTACAGGCTAAGCTCTTCTCCCTACAAAAGAAAGCCCAAAATACAATGGTGTGACTAAAATAAAAGTTTTTTTTTTTTTTTTTTTTTTTTTTCCATACATCTAGAGGTAGGAGTCCAGGACTAGTAGGGAGATTCTGACATCCTCCATACATGACTTCCACAAATGGGGCCACAGTGCTGTTTAGTTCGTCACTACCTAGCAGGTAGTGAAAAGGAGGGAAAGTGCAGGGAGAACACATGCATTATTCCTTTTTGGGAGCGTGACCTGGAAGTGACACACACAAAGTCATCACAAAACCACACTGAGCTTCAAGAGAGGGTGGGAAAGATGTAACTGGGGGCTGTATGCAGGGCTGAAACTCAGGATTCTGTTAAAGCAGAGGAAAAAAGGTATTAGCAGAAAACAGTCTCTGCTGTCTCCATGTTTTTGATAGTGTTCAATTCTGTAACCTTATATGAGTGGAATATTTTGTTTAGCGTTGCTATCAGTTTTAAAAGTAGTTTTGAAGAATAGGAAATTTGAATTCAATATTAAACATTCTTTGATTTCTCAGTTGCTATTTTAATATATGATTATGTTTAATATATTGCATTATTTCATATAATTAATATATGATAATTTAAAAAGGCTTTGATAAATCTCATTTTTTATTTAGCATTTGTACACCTTATTCACATTTTGGGTTAGATTTCTTTGATAACAATGAATACATGTGTCAATATGTTCAGGATTGCTTTGAAACACTTGAGACCATTCTGTGTAGGCCTCATACCACCTGTACAATTAAAGCAGCTTGTCATATGGTTTATGTATTCTATAATAATCTTTAATTCTACAGTTAGACACTTCCACACCTCTTTGTACTTTGTGCCCCAAAGTTTTCTGTATCAATGCATAATCCTTTTCTATACATCAAATATTATCTATCCACTAAGATTTACTGCATGTTCCCTCACTTTCTATCATGTTGTTTTGTATAGGGGAAAGATTGTAGTCTTAAGAGATCTGTGTTTGAGTCTTGCGTTTGACCTTACGTAAGTTACTACATTTCTGAGTTTTGGTATATTCATATGTAAAATGGCAAACAATGCCACCTTTCAGAGATAACGTAAAAGTTAGGGAGCTAACACATATTTTCTGTAACATAAACTGGAGTACCTGGCAAATGCTAGGTGTTCAATAAATGGTAACTAATAAATGGTAATAAATGGTAACTAAGTTCAATAAATGGTAACCAGTCTCATTGATCACTCTTTACTTATAGCACTTTGAGTCTACACATTCTTTTTAAGTTGGTTTTCTGTATCTGACAGGTTTATAAATTTCATAATAACTGGTACCAAGTCCTAGATATGCTGTGGTCCCTAAATACTGGTTTAGTGAATTGTGAATTGTACCTAGGATACATAAGACTGTCTATGAGATTGAAGTTGTGAGGGCTGTCTCTCTTTTCTTTAGTTTTCCTACTGTGATTTTATCATGGAAAATCAATTGGCTAAATCAACTGAAGAACGAACATTTCAGTACCAGGATTCTCTTCCATCACTGCCTGTTCCTTCACTCGAAGAATCATTAAAAAAATACCTTGAATCAGGTATGTTAATAATCTTTTAGTATATTGAAAGCTTATTGAAAGTTTATTGAAAGCTTTTCCATTGTAGAGTAGGGCATCCTCAGAAAGCAAGCAGATAGTCTTTAAGTTTTTCTTACATAGGGGTCTAATCTATGTAAAGACTAAGCTGTGTCTATGTGAGGTTGAGCAGACAGCATGACAAAATTTATTATTCTATTGATTTAAAGAAAACAATCCTTGACATTTTAGTGCATGAATATGTCAAAGAATAACGTTAATTATCTCGAAAACATACATTGTTATGGGTATTGAGACATCTGGACTTTCCACTGTTGTAGGAGTGTGTCATTGTAAGTATCTTTAGGCTGTTTCCTCAACTGTAACTATCTTATGACTGGGTCATGACTGACAAGGAAGGTGCCTTGCTAGTCTCAAGATGGAGCTGAATTTAAAATGGTGTTACTCTGGCTCTCCTGGGCTCCTGCTTCCCCAAGATTTCCCCCTCTACTTATGAGAGAACCCTTAACCTTAAGGGGAGATAGAGGGTGAAGGTTGTCCTTTTGTAACTCCTTCTGGGAGGCAGTGGATGTTGATTGTTGGAACAGGGTCTTCTCATAATAGTGTGCAGTGAGCCTCTTCAGGGAGTCAGGGAGCTCTTTGCTTGCATGATGTCCCAGTTGTTTCTAGAACTAGAATATTTGTTAATATACTAGGTTAATAAATAGATAGGTGAAACAGCTGCTAAGCTATTTTATCTTGCAGCCCTATACAATAAGCACAACAGAAATAAATAAGCACAACAGAAATAAGCAATAAGCAATAAGCACAACAGAAATAAAAAGCACAATAACTAATAATAATGAATATTATAATACCAAACATACTGAAAAGAAATGCTTTCCAAGTGCTGGAGAGCTCATGAAACCCTGCTGTTACAGGGTCATAAGACAGGGAATCCATTGCCAAAATACAAGTTTCCAGAGAACTCATGTCCTGGGATAGATTATGGAAGTAATCAGAAACATAATATAATATTCAGTTTTGTTCAAGGCACAAGTTCCTCCCTTGGCTGCAGTTAAAAAATGTATAAGGCCGTATGGTTTTGCAAGGCCACTGGTCTTATTTGGGAAGTTTATTCTGTCAGGAGGGTGATAGCCTGATGAGTGTCATTGAAAGCTGCACCAGTATGTTTTTGCTAGGGCCTTTATTTGTGATTCAATATATATAACTGCTGCTTGAGGAGAGAATATGGCCATAGGATAAAACCACAAAGAAGCCTGTTTTGTCATCATCTATGATGGGCCTTGACTGGTTTTCAGTTGGTGAGGAAGGAATTTAGATGTATAATGATATGTCATAGAAGGTAGTGACCCCTAGTACATTGTCCAGTCCAGTTGTAAGATAGGTATAGCCAATTGTGAGACCCGTGTGCCCATAACCATCCCCAAGGAGAAGGATGGGCACCCAATCTTAGAGATTTATTTTGCCATTCTCTCCACATTTGATTAGTTAAGACCAGAGTCTGATTGCATTGTTGGGTGGCAACCACCCCACATTGTAGGTTTCAGCCTGGAAGTGGCTGGTGTCATGTCTCTCAAGATATAAGAGTGCTTTACCTGTCACCTGAATTTGGGTAGCCATTAATCAACTAAACCCATGAAAAATGGTATAGCCTAAAATGGGGATGTTATTTAGTTGTCTGCAGAATAATTGAAAAAGGTGTTTTTTTTGTTTGTTTGTTTCAGTAGAGGAAAGGAAGGATAGTGGCTGGTGTCTTTTTGATACATTAGAAAAGGAAAGTATTTATCTATTATAAACCATTTATTGAGGTGGCTTAAATTAGCCTATTTGATATGCCAAGGTAAGCCTGAGGGTGATGAAAGAGGTAATTCACTGCATACCCAACAGTTTTTCTGGTTTATAAGGGAGGCCATAGTTTGTGCCCATTCTGTAAACAAATTAGCTCCAATATTATAATAGATCAAATTTAATATTAAAACCAGTAATTTCATTTTGAGAGTGGTGCTTATCTACTGGATGGATTCTTTTTTTGAAGAGAAGCCACAGGATTCTTTATTGGCTCACAAGAGTATGCTGGAACAGTGGTCACCACGTTGAATGCCTCTGGGACTTTACGAGGGGCCCGTTTAATTTTGGATGAATGTACCCAAGTGTGTACTCCCTTAAACTTAACTCCACTAGAGGTACTTAGAAGCACTTGATAGGGTCCTTTCCACTTTGGAGAAAGTTGTCTGTAGGAGGTCCTTCTTTCTAAGTCTTTAATACGACTAAGTCTCCTGGTTGAACAGCAGAGTTATGAATATTTATAGATGTGGTTCTGATACATGAATATTGAACAAACATGCATGTAACATATGACTGTTTAACCCTGTGATGGAGACTTAAGCCTTGCCTGACATGATCTTAGATCCTATTTATAATTTGGTATTTTATTGCCATAAAGAGTCTGTTTTGTCAATCTTATGATTTCTATTTTAATGCTAAGCTAGTCAGTTATGACTGAATTCCAAGAAGAGGAAAGATATAGCAAAGCATGTTCAATCTCCCTGCTTCCCCTCATGGCCCGAACTAGTTTTTCAGTTGTTTTAGATGCCCTTTGGCCAAGAAGAGGGTTCATTTTGTTGGGAAAGGGCTTAGAACTTTTAAAAATTTACTTATTTTAGTTTATAGTCCCCCCTTTTTTTGTCAAGGTATGCCATCAATGGCCAAGCTCTTATTTTGTCCAGTATCGATGTCAGGGTGGTGTGCTACCTGCCCTGGGTCCATCATGTCTCTTGGTGGGACCTCTATGGCCAAGGGACTTAAACAAAAGACTTATGGCCAATTAACATTCTAGGCCAGATGGGAATGGAGGTGGGCAGACACTGATTAACCTTAAAACCCCTTTTAAGCAACATAAGAGCCAAAAGCCAAATGGCAGGGTTACAAAATTTACTTATTTATAAATTCTATCCATTAAGCTATTTTAATCTTGACTTGTAGCCGTGAGCCATATAAAATACAAGCATTTTGCTCAGCTTTAGAGGCAGTTTGCCTGACCTTGATTTGGAGGGCCTGAATTGATTTTATTCCCCACAACAAGCCCTTACAATCTCATGTGGTAGTCTCTGGGCCTAGAAGGACTAAATAGTTTCAAATTATGGAGGAAAACAAAACATAAGGAATTAATGTTTTAAACAAAAATGTCATAAGCCCCACCTAGTTTTGAGAATGACAGGAAAGGAAGCCCATATGTAGCCAAATACTTAAATTATTTAATATCAAGGCATAGAAAAATTATATTCAGATATAGGCAAAATTATTAAATGAATTTTAATGTTTTGAATACAGGTCTGTCTCCATGTCTCTGTCTGTAGGTCTCATGAAAACAGTTTACTTTGATTGTCCAGGTCTAAAGACAAGGCTTTGATTAGTTTCAGCTTGCTATCAGATACTGGCAGGAGTCAGTACCTTCTTTAGATGAGCTATATGTACCCAGGAGTCAAAGCCCTGTAACTTTAAGGCACAAGGATTAGTTAATAGCGCTTGATAAGGACCCTTTTAAGGAACTAGAGGGAGTCCTTTAACTTTTTTTCTTTTCTTTTTATTTTTTTTTGAAACATGGTCTCATTCTGTCACCCAGGCTGGAGTGCATTGGTGCAATCTTGGCTCACTGCAACCTCCGACCCCTGGGCTTAAGCAATTCTCCCAACTTAGCATCCTGAGTAGCTGGGATTACAGTCATGCACCACCATGCCCAGCTAACTTTTTGTAGTTTTAGTAGAGATGGGGTTTTACCAAGTTGGCTAGGCTAGTCTCAAACTCCTGACCTCAAGTGATCCACCTGCCCCTGCCTCCGAAAGTGCTGGGATTACAGGTGTGAGCCACTACACTTGGCCCTTTAACTGATTTTTTTCTAATATATGTAATTATCAGGCTGGAAGTAGTATGTGTTAAGCCGTTTTTGCATTGATATAAAGAAATACCTGAGACTGGGTAATTTATTTTCAAAAAAGAGGTTTAATTGGCTCTCAGTTCTGCAGGGTGTACAGGAAGCATAGTGCTGGCATCTGCTTCTGGAAAGTCCTTGGGAACCTTACAATCATGGCAGGAGGTGAAGCAGGAGCAGGCAGTTCACATGGTGAAAACAGGAGCAAGAAAGAGAGAGTGACAGGGAGGAAGAGTTGCCACACACTTTTAAACAACCAGATATTGTGTGAAGTCAGACTGAGGGCTCACTTGTCACCAAGGAGAGGAGACAGCCCAAGCCATTCATGAGGGCTCTGCTCCCATGATCCAGCCACGTCCCACCAGGCCCCACCTCCAACACTGGTTGTTACATCTCAACATGAGATTTGGAGGGGACATCCAAACTATATTATGGTGATAATGGAGTTCATGGTCTGACTAAAAGCTGTAAAAAGATTCTACAGTCTTGTAGTAATTAATTTTTATAGCTTTTATAAATCCAGCAATAAGACTAAGTCAGAGACTTAATTTAGGATTTTGATTTTGAGGATGTTTATTAAACATGTTAAAAAGCTGAAGACACTTGATCAAAACAGAAGCAGAGGTCATTGTAAAATAATAGTTACTCATTTAGCCAAAGTGATAATGAAAATGCTTTAGAAGCAATATGGAAGGCTACATGATGTAAAAACCTTAACCCTTTTAAATCTTAGTTGTTTTAGCACCAAAAAACTAATAAAGACAGCATAGAAATTATAAAATCTTGTTTCTTAAGACAGTTACCAAAAAGGCAAAAAAAAAAATCTGCAGTGTGACTACTTTTCCTTATGGAAAGCCCATTTAGATAACCTGGACATCAAACCTGATGAGAAAAGTGCTTGAATTTAACTGGACCCAGGAAGAGTATGTTCAACGTTATGGCTATAGCGTAGGATTACCTCACTCTTAGGAACAGCATTAGTTTTTTGATTACATTGAAAATTTAGATATATTTTTAAAAACCAAAAGTACAGAATCAAGTTATACTAGAGGTAAACATTGCTTTTCTAGACTTTCAAGATAAAATATTTTAGCATTAGGTCATAACAACAGTAAAATTAGAACTGGAGGAAAAAAGAAGCTGATGACAAAGCTGAAGGAAAGAATTCTCTCAGACCTCAAAAAAGCAATAAGCAGTGAGACACAGTAAAAGTTGAACTTCTGGGATATGATTCTGAGACATTTTAAAAGAAACAGTTTATAAAAGTAAAAGGAATGCACTATACTTATTTTAAGTTTTTCTTATATAGAGCCCTTATCAATGTAAAGACTAAACTAAGCTACGTCTACATGAGGGTGAGCAGACAACATGACACAATTTATTATTCTATTGATTTAAATAAAACTATCCTTGACATTTTAGTGTGTGAATACATCCAAGCATATCTGTAAGTATCTTGAAAACATATATTGTTGTGGATATTGGGACACCTGGACTTTCTGCTGTTTAGGAGTGTGTCCTTGTAGATATCTATAGGCTGTTCACTCAACTGTAAATATTTTCTGAATGTGGGTCACGACCAGCAAGGAATTGTGCCTTGTTAGTCTGCAGATGGAGCTGAAATTAAAATGGCATTACTCTGGCTCTCCTAAGCTCCTGCTTCCTTAACAACACTGTTAGAAGTTGAAGGTTTAATTACTACTTCATCTAGACTTGTAATAAAGTATAGGTGACTCTTCAACAATGCAGGGCTGGCAGAGCTGACCCATGTGTATTAGAAAATCCAAGTACAACTTTTGACTCCTCAAGTACTGAACTGCTAATAGCCTACTATTGACCAGAAGCCTTACCAATAACATAAACAGTTGATTAACCGATATTTTTATGTTATATGTATTATTTTCTGTGTTATTTAAGTTAAAGCAAATGTTATTAAAAATGATAAGGAAAAGTATATTTATTATCTATTAAGTGGAAGTGGATCATCATAAAAGTTTTCATTCTGATGGTTTTCATGTTGAGTATGTGGAGGAAGAGGAGGGACTGGTCTTGTTGTCTCAGAGGTGGGAGAGGAGGTGGAAGTAGGGACAGGAGAGGCAAGCACACTCATTTTATTAGGTATAAATGGACCTGTGCAGTTCAAACTCGTGTTTTTCGAGTCAACCATGTCCTTAAAATATCCAAAGTTTTTTTTCTCTCTTTATGTTAATTTTTGCACAGTTTGAAAAGCCAGATAGTGTAAATAGGCTTGTGATGAAAAATGTAGTCCTTTGCCCCATCTCCCTGGCTCCCTCCCAACTTGCTAATCCCACTCTCTCAAGCAAGGATTTCCAAATCTTTTATTTGTTTCTTTTCTGCCACTTTCATGTTGTCAACTCTTAATTTGATTGTTCAGCTCTGATATTTAGTACAGTATTGTATTTTATATATCCAAGTCTTAAGATTTGTGTAAGTTAGTAATAATACAGGTGAGTTGGTGGTACTTGGTCTAAATACCTTAATACGTATTTTTCCTTTCTAGTGAAACCATTTGCAAATGAAGAAGAATATAGGAAAACTGAAGAAATAGTTCAAAATTTCAAAGTGGGATTGGAGAAAATTGCACCAGAAATTGCTTGAAAGGGCAAAAGGAAAAAGAAATTGGGTATTTGTTGTTACAATTGAATAATTGATGATGTTTAAAGAATGATAAATAAAAGTGCATAGTTCTTATTTTAAATTATTGCTGTAAAATTTTACAGTTTATTATTGTCATTTTCATAATCCAAAAGAAGGAATAAATCACTTAACTTTGGGAGTTTTCAGTGGGTGGATTCGGGAACTTGTTAAAATGCAGATTTGCTGGGATAAGTGATTCTGATTCACATGTCTGGAATGAGGCCCAGAGATTCTTATTTTAACAATCACTTCATATGGTTTGGCTGCAGGTGATCTGTAGACTATGCTTAAGAAAAACATTTTGTCCAGGTGACTAGCTGGAAAAATCTGAAATTCTAAAATGGACATGTCACATAGGTGGCATAGAAATATTTTAGCAGTACAATGGAGAAAGGGAATCATTAAAAATCAGAGTGGAGAATGGTTATGTATATTGTATATTTCAGTTAGATAAATTGAGGAAGAAGCTAGTATAATATTTATTGAAGGTCTCAATAATTTTCCACAAAATTATTTAACTTCTTCAGCTGAACCATTTCTGTTATTCTCTTTTATGAATCAGAGGATAAGGTTTTATAATTAAAAAGCATTGCCTTGGTCTAGAAATAATTATTGTACCTATCATTTAGTTTTAGAAATAAAAAGCAAGCTGATTTTTTTTTTGAGGAACCATTGATATCTGTGATGGAATAATAAAATTTCACACTTCCTGATTCCTTTGTTCTCAATTTTGAGCCTTGAGTTATTTTAATTAAAGTGGGGCAAAGGTAAAGAAGTTGTTGTTTTATCTGTGTCTTTTTTGTTTATGTCTCTTTCTGAATTACTAATTATAGTTTATAACATCACTTTCTTCAAAAAATACTCTAGGTAATTTGATAAGATGTACTTACTTATGCATAGAATTCAATTGCATATTGTGAAAGAGAGATACATAGAAAACAGTGTTTGTGAAAAATCTAAATTACTTTGAAGCCTACTGAAAACTTTTATTTATTTCTTTTATTTCTTTCTTTCACGTATTTATTTTTTGGAGACAGAGTCTCGCTCTGTTGCCCAGGGTTAAGTGCAGTGGTGCAATCTCGGCTCACTGCAACCTCTGCCTCCCGGGTTCAAGCTATTCTCGCGCCTCAGCCTCCTATGTAGCTGTAATTACAGGTGCGCACCACCACACCCAGCTGATTTTTGTATTTTTTGTAGAGATGGGGTTTTGCCATGTTGGCCAGGCTGGTCTTAAATTCCTGGCCTCAAGTGATCTGCCCGCCTCCGCCTCCCAAAGTGCTGGAATTACAGGTGTGAGCCACTATGCCCAGCCAGTTTTTATATTTCTGATTTAGTATTTCAGTTTCTGTTTGGAAAAGGAAAATTGTTAATACCTTAATAACTGTTATGATTAGGTAAGGATTTATTGATTATCTATTATGCCCCAAGTACTCTGAAGAAACACCTATGTACTTTGTTGCATACTTGTGACTACAATACAACGATATGTCTGAAGGTATCTTTTGGTGCTTTCTTGCTACTTGTTTTTGATAGTGTAGTTAAACCAAATAATACCTAAGATCCTATAGCTCCCTGCTGAAAAGAAATTATCACAATAACATTTCTCAATATGTATGATGATTTAAAGCAAGAAAACATGTTTTTATTTATTCATTTTTGAGACAGGGTCTTTCTCTGTTACCAAGGCTGGAGTGCAGTGGTACAATCATAGCTCACTGCGCCCTTGAACTCCTGGGCTCAGGTGATCCTCCTGCCTCAGCCTCTTGAGTAGCTAAGACTACATGCAGGCCCAGCTAATTAAAATTTTTTTTTTTTGTAGAGACAGGGTCTCTCTATGTTGCCTTGGCCTCCCAAAGTGCTGGGGTTATAGGTGTGAGTCACCTCACCCAGCCAAAAAACATGTTTTTAAATGTTGAAGAATAATTAAAGACAAATGTAGCTTGCTTTTAAAATTCCCAGTAGTGACACATTCATGTATTATGAAGAACATTAAGATGATGTTCTCAATTTCTTTTAGCTGGAAGAGTGGTGGCTGAATGTTGCCTATCTGGATGTTCGTATACCATCACAATTGAATGTCAACTTTGCGGGTCCTGCAGCTCATTTTGAACACTACTGGCCACCAAAGGAAGGGACTCAGTTGGAAAGAGGAAGTATAATTCTTTGGCATAACTTGAACTACTGGCAGCTATTAAGAAAGTAAGCACACGTGTGAATTTAGTAACAGGCTTACCTGAAGTCTCAGGTAGCAAAATGTTGAGAAGCTTAATTTACTTATTTGGGGATGAATACTTCAGTTGTGGCTGGTTTTTAAATTTTATAATGACTTCTTGGTCAAAATCTTTTTTTTTTTTTAATAGAGAAAAAGTGCCTGTTCATAAAGTTGGAAATACTCCTCTAGATATGAATCAATTCCGAATGCTATTTTCTACCTGCAAGGTTCCAGGAATTACTAGAGACTCAATTATGAATTATTTTAGGACCGGTAAGTAATAATTCAGGTATCTTTTTTAGTAGAGGCACTGGAATTTGGGTAGCCTACTATGATGTGATGGAACATACACTTTTGAAGAATATTACTGTTGGGACTTTGACAAAGAAAGGTTTTCTGTGAGCCTTATATTTGAATCATTCTGATTAGTTCAGATGTGATTTATGGCAATGGATTTTCTAAATGTGTCTTACATGGTTCAACACAAACCCGATGCTTATATTCCATCATTTGAAAGTTTAAAGTTTAGTTAAAGAGTAGAATCAGAGTATTAAGAAAATCCTGAAACATGTGATCTGGATGCTTCTCTTTCTACCATCATTTTTTATTACCTGAATTGTCTTTTTAAGTGTTTGCTTATATGTGCTCATCATGCCACAGTCTCCCTGTGAGTCTGCTTGTCCCTCCACCTTATATGAGGTAAAAGCCTGGAGTCACTCTTCCTTTTTTTTATTTTTTCATTTTTTTTGAGACAGGGTCTCACTCTGTTGCCCAGGTTGCGATCTCAGCTCACTGCAACCTCCACCTCTTGGACATAAGTGGTCCTCTTGCCTCAGTCTCACGAGTGGCTGGGACTATAAGCAGACACTGCCACACCTGGCTAATTGTGTATTTTTTGTAGAGACGGAGTTTCACCATGATGCCCAGGCTGGTCTCAAACTCCTGGGCTCAAGCAGTCTGTCTGCCTCAGCCTCCAGAAGTGCTGAGATTACAGGCATGGGCCACCATGCCTGGCTGGCTTGGAGTCACTCTTCTTAGAGACACATGAGTTCAGATTGACTCATCAATTTTTTTTTAAACTGGCAGTTTAATGGCAGTTTCTCCTTGGTGTCCTAGCTTATCTTGAAGTGGAAAAATCTGCTGTGGTAACTGTTTTTTTCACAGTTTACACTTACTGAAGAGTATAATTATGAATGGATTTTTTCTTACATAAAATGTTATTTAAAAGTAAAATATTTATAGCCAATCATGCTCATAGTATGAGGGATATGAGCTTACTTGCATGTGGAATTCAACTCTTCTTTGTAAACTTGTTTACATGCTTGAGATATTTACGTCCTCAAGCCCACATATATTTATCTTGATGTTACCAGTGAAACAATTAAAGGATTAGGGAAACTGAGTTATTCATGGTCTGAAGTTTAATGTAAAAGATGAACAAGATAAAATCAATGTAAGAAGAGTAATAGCAAAAAAAGAAAATATGCATACCAGTTAAGAACTAATATCAATAGACCTAGTTTTGAATTGTCTTTATCACTTAGTAGGTATATCCTTAGATAAGGTGACTCTTTTGAGTTATAGTTTGTAAAATGGGGATTCATTAATGCATCTCTTGACATGTTGGTTGAAGCTGACATGGTTATTACATTTTGGGGCTTACCTGTGAAGACATGTAGAGATAGGGATAAAGTGTGAGGTAGACATGAAAAAAAAAAAGAATTCATGGCAAATAGTATACAGAGTGTTCAAATAAGATAAGTAACTACATGGCTGTTTCGTATTAGATAGTCAGGGAAGGCCTCTCCAAGGATCTGAATGATAAGATGAACCTGCAGAGTTTTTTGACTTTCTTTTGTTTAGTTCACTTTTGTTGTTGTTGTTATTTTTTGTGTGTGTTAAGGGCAGAATGCCCTGGGCAGGAATAAACTTGGCAGATTCAAAGGGCAGTATGGATGGAGCAGGGTACACAGGAGGGAGATGGAGGGGCAGATTGGAAAGGTGACTAGAAAGTAGATCATATGGTACTTTATAAACCAAGGTAAGGTGTTTGGTTTGCATTTAAAATGCAGTTTTAGTGAAAGTTGAAGAGGGAAGCCCAGCTGGAAGAGACAAAAGCAGATTGATGAAGTAGTGGTAACATTTGGAAATAATGCTTGCAAGAAAAGTTTTGATGTGCACTGGGAGATCAAAAATAATTTGTTTAAGATTGTGATATTACATCATAGGCATTGATACAGGAGAGGAGGAAAAATAATCTTTCAGGGGAGATGATAAGGAGCCAAAGTCATTGAGAAGGTCAAAGGTAAGAGGATCAGGAGCAGAAAGGTGGAGGGTTAGTCTTTGACAGGATCAAAGAAGAGAGGCAATAGGAGGGAATGCAGAAAATGTGAATCTAGAAGCAAACAGATTGGCCAGTTTTGCTGTAGGAAGATGAGGAGGTACTTTGTATTGCTTATGTTTTTAGTGAAATAAAAACTGAGGTCATCAACTGGGATGGAAGATTTGAAGAGAAAGGAGATTTGAAATATTCTTTTGGAAAGTGGGAAAATAAACATGCTGTGGAAATAATGGAGTTACTGAACACTGCTGAGTGCCCATTTGAGATGTGTGTTCATGCATTTAAAGTTAGTTGAGATGACGTGTTGTGTTTTTTTCTTCAGCATCAGTGAGGGGCAGGAGGGGCAGGTACAAAGGAAGAGGGGCTGAAGGATTAAAGCTTTTTGCAATGGCAAAATAATTTGGGGCCATTGAACCTATCCCGAGTAAAGTGAAAATTGGGCCAGACATGGTGGCTCATGCCTGTAGTCCCAGCACTTTGGGAGGCCTAGGGGGGCCGATCACCTGAGGTCAGGAGTTTGAGAACAGCCTGGCCAACATGGTGAAACCCCATCTCTACTAAAAATACAGAAAATTTAGCTGGGCACAGTGGCTCGCACCTGTAGTCCCAGCTACGCGAGAACCTGAGGCAGGAGATTCGCTTGAGCTCATGAGTGGGAGGTTGCAGTGAGCTGAGATCATGCCACTGCACTCTGGCCTGGGCAACAGAGTGAGACTCCATCTCAAAAAAAAAAAAAAAAAAAAAAAAAAAAAAAAAAGAGAGAAAATTGAAAAAAATGAGTGTTCATAGGATGGGCAGCATTTAAGTCACTGAGGTTAGTCTCAATAAGCAGGCTATAATTAGAACTAGTTTTTTGTTTTTTGCTTGTCCTTTTTTTTTTTTTTTGGTCTGTCACCCAGGGTGGAATGCAGTGGTGCGATTACGGCTCACTGCAACCTCGACCTCCTGGGCTCTAGCAGTCTTCCCACTTCAGCCTCCTGAGTAGCTGGGACCAGGCACATGCCACCACACCGGGCTAATTTTTGTATTTTTTGTGGAGACCGGGTTTTACCATGTTGCCCAGGCTGGTCTTGAATTCCTGAACTCAAGCAATCTGCCCGCCTCAGCCCCCAAAGTGTTGGGATTACACATGTGAGCCACAGCACCCAGCCTGTTGTTGTTTATTTATTTGTTTTACCTACCCCCTAAGAGACCATTGAGACTAATTCAGTCATACTTTTCATCCCTCTTTGCCACATTTACACAAAAAGCCCAGACTGTTCATGTTATCCCTTGTCAACTGGATTCATGGATTTGTGCATGGTCTAATTTGATCCAAATTTCTCATTGCTCCGATATACCCTCACGACTTCCCTAAACCCTTCTGCTGTACTTTCTGGAGCTCATGATCAGCAAAATCCATTATATCCTCCACTTTTTCTCTGAAAGATGTTACTAAAGCTTGATTATTCATTAAGCTTACTACTTCCCCTGTACCCTCTCAAGGGGATTTTCTTTTTCTTTTACATAGCACTACAGGGCCTGTGGGAGGTGTTGGTATCCTTTTTGTTTCCCTTTGCCCTTTCTGTTTTCCCTTCTTCCTTAACAATTTTAGCCTTTTTGGGGGAAAAATGCCTTCAGGTTATATCACCACTACCTTGTTGCAGTGACTTACCTCCTGCCCATTACCCTTCATCTATTGATTGCTTTAGCTCCAGTGCCTGTCTTTCTTTCCATTACTATCTCAGTCACATTCTTGATGATTTTAGCTTTCAATTGTAGACGATCCATAGGCTCTCATTTCCTTCAGTTTATAGCTCTAGGAAACTACATCTTTCATTACTCCAACTCAGCCATTCCTTTGGCCACGTTGTGATTTACAGTTTAATGATGCTACTGCTCGTCACAGCTCCATTCCTACTTCCCCAAGTCTTCGCTTCTTTCTGGTTCTTCACCATCATTACTCCCAGGCATACACATTCAAATCTTTGTCACCCCTCCTCAGTACTAATGTGGTAAAACCTAAACATCGTTTAAAATTTAGTTTGTCTTTTCTCGACATATCAAAGATACCTACTCTAGCAATTTACTTGGCCAGAGAAAACCGCAACACCTCACTTAATGATCTCAGTTAAATCTCAAGTTGGCCTCCAGCACTACTGTGCTATCTTCCTTGGTTAGCTTATTCTTTCTCTTCCAGAGAAAACTGTTTTATGCCTTTCTCCCTCCTTCTTTTTAGCTAACAAACTCTTCTTCTTCTCAAGAAATATGAGCAATCTTCCCATCATGACATTTAGCAGCCTTCCAGTGCTGGGCAGAATAATGGTCCCCCATAGATGTCTACTTTCAAATTCCTGAAATTGTTAATATGTTAGGTTACATGGTAAAGAAGAATTCAGGTTGCTAGTCAGTTGGCCTTGAAATGGGGACATTATCCTGGATTATTCACATGTGTCCAAAGTGTATAATCACAGGGGTCCTTATTCATGGAAGAGGGAGGCAAAGGAGAGAACCAAAGAGATGGCAATATGAGAAGATTATGATCTTCCCTTCATGGCTTTGAAGATGGAAGAAGGGGTTCATGAGCCCAAGGAATGTGGATAGCCTCTAAAAGCTGGAGAAAGGAAGGAAACCAATTTTCTTCTAGAGCCTCTAGAAGGAACACAGCCCTGACAGCACCTTCATTTTAGCCCAGTAAGCCACATTTCAGATTTCTGGTCCTTAGACCTGTAAGATAATAAATTTGTGTTGTTTTAAGCTACTAAGTCAGTAGTAACTTGTTTTTGCAACCAGTGTAAATATACTAATTCAAATATTTGCCCATTCCCTACCCCCTTGTAATATGTTACTGCAAATTCATATACTTTTCTTTTTGAAAAATAGATTAACTCCTCTGACTCCTAAGGACAACTCTTCTATATCTGTGCTGTGTCCCGGTTCCTCTTGCCTAGTCAGGGACCTTGCTTTTGCATTATCCTCTCTCCCTGTCGCTTATCAGTTTTCTTTCTTTACTTGATTGTTCCAATCTGTAATATCTTCCATCTTAAAACAAAAACAGTTCACCTCTTGTCTCCTTCAAGTATCAGGCCCCAGTCGAAGCCACCATCCCGTCTCTCGTAGATTGTTCTCACCTGGACCACTTTAGTCACTTCCTAATTTGCCAAACCTTCTCTTCACCCTTATAATCTGTTCTCCATGTAGCAGCCGGAGTGATCTTTTTAGTTAGATCACATTATCACTCCCCTGCTTAAAACCGTCCATTGATTTCCTTCCCATCATACTGGAAACCACTTTCTGAGGCCAGTATAATTGGGTCTCAACCTTATCTACCACTCTACCCTTTTCTCTGTGCCACAGCTGCACTGACCTTATTTTCCTTTAAGCACATCAACTCATGTTTATTCTAATGCCTTTGTGCTTGCTGTTTCCTCTGCCTGAAACACTCTTCTGCGGGTATTTCCGTGGCATACTTTTCTCACTTCATTCGGTTTTCTGCTCAAATATCCCCCAGGTTTATCCTGAGGTAGCACCCTTCTGCCACCCTCACCCTTTCCAACCATTTATTGATTAATTTGGCATCAGGTTTATTTTCTTTTTTCTTTCCCAGCCCTAAACTTTGAAAGGGATGTGGTCAGGAGATGACAGCAATAAAAGAGTAGTGGTAGTCGAGATAAAAGGGTCTGGAGGTTTTTGAAGGGGAAGAAAGAAGAAATGGTTTAGAGGTAGCCATGAGGAACAAGGAAAATACATACCTCACCCTCTAGGTCTTGAGGAAATAGGTATAAGAGAAAAAAGAGTAATATTATCAGGAGACTGTTCTTCCTCATAGTTGATGAAAATATTTCATGAGATAATTTATGTAAAGCACTTGATACTGACCCATAAATAATACCCACCAGTATATTTCCTTCAAGCAGCAGTGTATGTCTTCTCTTTCTTCCTCTTTTACCGTTTCCTTTTCTTAGAAGGTGGGGCAGGGATCGTATAAGAAGATCCTTGGCAAAAGGACAAGTGCCTAAAGATGGGGCTATATAACAATAGTCTGAGGTTTACAGCAAACAAACAGTACTTGGGGAGTTAAGGTGTGCCAAAGAAATCAGAGATAATCCATTGTCAGTGGCTTACCAGGTGTTGCCAGACTGGACAAAATTCTTTTCCTTTGCCACTCAGGCATACTGTATCCTTTTCTACTGAAAATTATTTTATTGAGTTATCATAGCTAGATATTGCTGTAATTAAATTACCCGATGAGTAATTAACATTAAAATAATCCAAAAGAGAAACCTGTTAATTCAAATGGCTCTCCTCCAAGATTCCACTGGTCTCCTTCTCCCCTTCCCATTTCTGTTTCTAAATAAATCTAGAAAGATCTGTAGTAGTTTGGGATTTATGTGGTTTTCAGGGTATTTGAAACTCATGGATTTCTAGATGTCTCACATGGAACAAGTGTCAGGAATATGTATTTATATCATAGTAACTGCAATTCCACTAATACATTGTTTTTGTTATGTGATGTATTTGATGACTATATGATTAAAATATTGGAAGAATGCCTACTTTTCTTCTATTGGATATATGCATCTTTACTCCTGTTTAGCCTTAGATTTGAGTCTTGTGTTTTCTGTTTCTGTTTCCAGAGAGTGAAGGGCGTTCCCCAAACCACATTGTAGTGCTGTGTCGAGGCCGAGCTTTTGTCTTTGATGTAATACATGAAGGATGTTTGGTCACCCCGCCAGAGCTTCTCAGGTTTTCAGACTACTTTCTTGAATCTCATTAGGTCTTATGGTGTTGCTTGAATTAAAATATACATGTTTAGAATTGCCTTTCAAGGTGATAGTAAGCTGAAAAATAAGAATTTTATACATGCTTTTTTTAAAAAAAAGTCTGTTTGTACTTTTAATTTAAATTATTTTTAAATTTTACTAGACATACATAAATATGTTCACTTGGAGAAAAGAAAAACATTACATATATTACCAATTCCATTCCCTGCCTCAGAATTAATCACTGTTACTAGTTTAGTGTGTTCCATCTTTCCGTACCTGTTGCAACGAATTTACATGCATATCTAGCTTTAAAAATACATATAGTATACATTTTCTATGTATATGTTTTAAAGTATATTATGGAAAATTTCAAAATGTATAGGGAATTATATAATGATAACTCCTGTGTACACATCTCCTAACTTCAACAGTTACCAACTCCTAGCATCAACAGTTATAAACTCATAGTCAGTGCTGTTTCAACTATACCTCTTTTGCCCTTTCCCTTACTTTCCCATGGATTATTATTATTATTATTTTTGAGATAGAGTCTTGCTTATTGCCCAGGCTGGAGTACAGTGGCGCGATCTCGGCTCACTGCAAGCTCTACCTCCCAGGTTCACCCCATTCTCTTGCCTCAGCCTCCCGAGTAGCTGGGACTACAGGCGCCCGCCACCATGCCTGGCTAATTTTTTGTATTTTTGGTAGAGGCAGGGTTTCACCGTGTTAGCCAGGATGGTCTCGATCTCCTGATGTAGTGATCCACCCACCTGGGCCTCCCAAAGTGCTGAGATTACAGGCGTGAGCCACCACACCCAGCCAAATAAACAGTATTTTAATATTATTAACAGATGACCAGTTGCTCTAATTGTTTTCTAATTGTTGGGTATATATATGTATTTATAACTCAAATTATTTTTAATAAATATTGCAAACATGTACAAAACTGCACACAGAAATGTACAGCTAAATACTCATGTAACCTGCACCCAGGTCAAAAATTAGAACATTTCTAATATTCCAGAAGATTCCCCTCATCCCTCTTCCATACTTTCACTCCTTCCCAGGGGCAGTCATTTAGATTGTTTACAGTTTACATTATTATTTTTAAAAGGCTACTGTGAAAATCCTTGTGTAAGTCTTTTGGTGTCCACATGCATGTATTTCTGTCTGGAACACACCCAGGAGAGAATTTGCCAAGTCATAGGGTGTGTGTATGTTCAGCTTCAATAGATAATGCCAGTTTTCCAAAGCAGTTATGTCTACTGGTGTGTGAGTGTTGTAGGAGTTCTTTATACATTCTGGGTAAGAGTTCTTACTTGGTCGTGTGTGTTGCAATACACAGAATAGAAGATGTTGATAACTAATCTTTTGTTCTATTAAACACATCTTCCTGGTAAACAGAAGTTCTTAATTGAATGTAGTCCAGTTTATTAATCTTTTAATCTTTACCATACAGATGATACATTTTGTGTTCTGTTTTAAAAAATTTTTCCCTAACTCATTGCGAAGAAGATAATTTCTTATGTTCTAGAATTTTGTTTTGCCTTTTACATTTGTATTTATAGACTTCCTGGAGTTAATTGATTTTTGTGTTTGACATGAGGCACAGGGGTAGTTGCACGTTTAAAAAATAGTGTTATTTTTCTCACTAGCTTCTTTTAATCAACAATAAATGTAATCTTTTCTATTGGTACAAATACATCTACCTTATTCTTTTAAACTATTACATATAATTCCATCAAATGGATATATTATAGTTGATGTGACCATTTCTCTATGATATGACATTAAAGTTGTTTCCATTTGTTGCTATAACAAATAATCAACATGTTCAAACATGCCTCTTTGTGTATTTGGATAAAATATCTACGGTTTGATATTAGAAGTGAAATTTTCACATCATCTGATGTATACATGTAAAATTTTTGAATAAGTCAAATTGTCATCCACAGTGGCATTGTTTTTTCTGCCAGTATTTTATGTGAGGACACCCACTTCTAATCATTGTTGACATGGTACTGTTAAACTTAAAACATATCTGGTGGCGGGGGGACACAGTGGCTCATGCCTGTAATTGCAACATTTTGGGAGACTGAGGCTGGAGGATGATATAAGGTCAGGAGTTGAATACCAGCCTGGGCAACACAGGGGGACCCTGTCTCTACAAAGAGTTAAAAAATTAGCTGGACATGATAGTGCTACTTGGGAGTGCTCCCAGCTACTTGGAAGACTGGGGTGGGAGTGCTCCCAGCTACTTGAGCCCAGGAGGTTGAGGCTACAGTGAGCTGTGATCATGCCACTGCACTCCAGCCTTGGGTGACAGACCAAGACCCTGTCTCAAAAAAAAAAAAAAAAAAAAAAAAAAGCTATATCTAGTGAACTGACAGGTGAAAAATGGTTTTCATTGTTGTTTGAATTTGCATATCCCTCATTACAAGTGAAGTTGAGCATTTTTGTACGTTTTATAGGCCACTTATTTGTGTTTTCTGTGAGTTACTTTGGCCTATTTTTCTATTGGCTATTTTACTTTATTCTTATTGATTTATAGCAATTATTTATATGGTCTCCACATTAATCCATTATAGATTATGTGTGTTGCAAACATTTTCTTCCAGGTAACTTGAAGCAAATTTTGGAAATTGTCTAATCTTAATTTTGATTTAGGCAGATTTATCTTTTTAATCATTTGCTTTTATATCTTGGATAATATTTGTATGTCTTCCCATTACATGTTTTAGTTAGTGTGCTTTAAATTTGACATATAATTATTAGATCAGGCTTATAATTGGATTATTCAAAGCCACTCTTCCAGAAATTGAACACATGTGCTTCATGGGCTACATTCAGCCTGTGACTTATTTTGCTTGGATAGCAGAATTTGAATCACTATTTAAAAATCACGAAATTCTACATAAACATCTAGATTTCTGTTTTTGCCTTAAAAAAACCCCGAAAGTTCTGACAACCACCAGTCTACTTTCTGCCTCTATAAATGTGCCTATTTTATACATTTCATTAATATAGGAATGGCATCTTACAACATGTAGCCTTTTGTGTGTGGCTTCTTTCACTTAGCATAATTTTTTCAAGGTTCATCCATGTTTTAGCATGTATGAATGCTTTATTCCTTTTTATTGCTGAATAACATTCTGTTTTACAGATATGCCACATTTTATTAACTATTCATCAGTTGATGGACATTTGAGTTGTTTCTACTTTTTGTCTATTATGAATAATAGACAAATAGTAAATTATTCATAATGCTTCCTTGAATATTGTGTACAGGTTTTCATGTAAATGTATGTTTTCATTTCTCTTGGGTATATTTTAGGAGTAGAATTGCCAGGTCATGTGGTAATTCTATGTTTAACTATTGAGAAACTACCAGAGAGTTTTCCAAAATGGCGCAGTATATTAGGGTTCCAGTTTCTCCACATCTTCACCAACACTTATTGTCTGCCTTTTTTATTGTAGCCATGCTAGTAAGGGTAAAGTGGGATCTCATTGTAGTTTATATTTGATAATGATGTTGAAGATTTTTTCACATACCTTTTGGCCATTTGTACATATCTTCCTTGGAGAGATGTCTAATCAGTTACTTGGGCAATTTTTAAATGAGGTTGTCTTTTTATTATTGAATTGTAATAGTTCTTTAGATATAAGTCTTTTTACAGATATATAATTTAGCAAATTATATCTCCTAGGCTTGGCTTTTCACTTTTTTGATGGCCTCTTTTGATGCACAATATTTTTCATTTTGACAAAATCCAATTTTATCTTTTTTGTTGTTGTTACATGTGCTTCTGGTATTGTATATGAGAAACCATTGCCTAATCTGAGGACATGAAGATTTATACATACATTATTATTTAAGATCTTTAAAAAAAAAATTGTGGGAAAGGGGGGAGATAATGTTTAAATGTACATTTCATTGGAAATGTTGGCAGGAATTGAAGTAGCGATATCCAACAAGCTTTTGGAACTTTGGAACTTTGGTAACAGAGATTGAGAGAGAAAATGGTGTTGAAGTTAGAGAGTTGGTTGCCTCTTACATGAAAGTGATAATTGAAACTATTAAAGAAGTAGATGAGATTACCGAGGGAGAAACTTACAAGAGGAGCTTGGAAAGGCCAGTGACAGAAATTTGGGAAAGGACACATTCAGCAGTGTAAGGAGAACAAATGGTCAGTGAAAAAGACTTCAGTGAGATACGGAGACCACAATGGGACCGTGTGAAAAACTCAAGAAGATAATTTTAACATTCATTCCTGAGTGTCAAAATTCAATAATGAGGAAAACTAGACTTAGATAAAGCTACTAGGTTTCCTTAATGGACATTATTGGTGACTTTCAGAAGAGCAGTTTCAAGATGATCACTGGAGAACAAAAATCGAGGACAGTAAATTAAAGAGTGAACGGAAAGCGATGAAGAAAAAGCCGGATTGTGTGGAGTATAGAATATTTTAAAATATATGATTCTGTAATGCAGATATTTTTAATACAAATCTTTGTGCTTTGAAATATAAAAAATTAGATGTGTAGCTGAAAAACAGTTGCATAGTTAGCCAAGTTAAAGGAAAAGAGGGATTATCTTGTTACCAAATCTGCATCTCTTAATGGTGATGATTTGGGCAGTTATGTGACCTTTTATTATCAAACTTAAAATGTCATTTCAGGTTTAACACACTTTCCTTTGTAATTTCTCCGTAATAATGACCACCTTGTAAAACGAACATGAAAATGATCATTTCAGGGAGGAAGAAAAAGTTTCATAGTCAAAACTGGTGCTTTGAGGTAGTTGATAACGGAAAGGTAGCAACAAGTACCATATGGAGAGAAACAGGTTGATTTTATTTAGAAATTCAGAGTTTATGCTAGTAACCACAAACTGCAAAAGTTTATTTATAATTGGAGCAAAATCAGTAGTTACTAAAGACAAGTAAGCAGGAAGGGAGGCAGGGCAAGTTGCTCTCGCTATAGATGCAGATTGGTGAAGAAACCCTTATTCTGTTCCTCAGGACACCATTAACTTGCAAATGAAAAGGGGGGAGTTTTTCAGCAAGAGAATTATTTCTTTATCAGTGTTACAGATATGATGAACAAACAGAGGAGAGTAAGCGAATCAGTAGATAAATGATGAATTCCAGTTTTGAATGATGAAGTCAGAACTGATGGCTACTAGTGGTGGTTTTTGACCATTTATTAAGCTACATTAGCTCACTTCCTGAGAAAACCTTGAAAGCTTTTAAATTGAAGCAATTTCTTAACATGTGCCATGAAGAAGTAGAGCTAAATTAAAGCTCTGTGGATTTTTGACTGATGAAAATTTCTTTATGGGAGAACCCAGTTATTTATCTGCTGTATGTTTAAAGATACATGAAACTCATCAATCTGGGAGCATAAAATACTATGGAAGGGAAGTAGTTTATCCTTAGCTAATAGATTCTTTAAAATATAATTATTAGAAGTAACAAATTGCCACATATGAAAATACTTAAAACTGATTACATGGTATTTCTATTTTTTTTTTGGTAAAACACAGGTATTAATTGAGTATACAGTAAGTCCTCTGGTTAAATATATATGCACATAGTTTTTAGTTGGATAAGATGTACATGATATTTGTGAAATTGATTACCCGGATATTTTTCAAGTTCTCCATTGTCAGGATATTTACAGTAAAAGGATATTTACTTGTAACCTAGAAGTGCATGTACATTTCAAAAGTATATATCAGCCAAACTAAATTTAGCCAATAACTAAATTTATTTACTGAAATTAAATTATTGTCAAATATGCTTTGGGTGTTAATAGAACACAACCACTTAAAAATATGTGCTGTGGGAAATCTATTGGCATCATAAGTGGTTTCTTTGGGTAATATATCCAAACATTTAAATATTGATCAATGTTATGACCTTTTAAAGGCCAAAGTAGTTACTTTCTGCTTGTACTGTTTTTGAATCTTCTTTTCATCTTCCATAAGACAACTGACATATATCCACAAGAAGTGCCATAGTGAACCTGATGGACCTGGGATTGCAGCATTAACTAGTGAGGAGCGAACTCGATGGGCTAAGGTTCTGATTTACACTTTTCTTAACGAAGCTTTTCTCTAACAAGCTCTTTTGATGTATTGTATTTCAGTTGTAATATTTGATCATCATCTCCTTGCCCTTTAGGCACGAGAGTATCTGATTGGTCTTGATGCAGAGAACTTGGCCTTGTTAGAAAAAATTCAGAGTAGTTTACTGGTATATTCCATGGAGGATGACAGTCCACATGTAACACCAGAGGATTATTCTGAGGTACTTAACTATCTTCTGTTTCACACGGACCTCTAGGTTAATGAACTTTTCTTGCCAAAGGTGAAATGAGAACCTAATCATAACCTGCACTAGTGTATCTTGACACCATACTTGGGAGTGTCTCTCCTAAGAATTATGTCACCCTTTTAAGTCATTTATTTTGTCATTTGGTTAATTACTGAACACATCGACGTCAGTGACGTTAAGGGTAAATATGGCCTTATTTTATGCTCCCCTGCCACTCCCAGGGTGACATTTCAGTTTCCCAGGAAATAATAAAAGATAGTAATTGTATTAGAAATCTCATAGTCTTTTGAAAATACTTAAATTATTTTATAATGCATTAATTGGTATTAAATAATAGGAAAAGAATATCAAGGATTGAAAACCTTGTAGCAAGGAAAGAGGTTTTTTGTTGTTGTTGTTTTGTTTTGGAGAATCACCAGACTTCTTTTAAGGAAGAACGTATTTTAATGCAGTGTTGTTGAGACTTTTTTGACCACAATTTTTAGTTACAAATACATTTAGATTGCAGCCCACTATATATACATGTGTGTATGCATGCAAACACATATATAAAATAGGAGTTTCACAGAACACTAACTACTTTTATTATCTGTGAGGTACACTGATATTTACAGTCTATTTTATTCTCCTTTTTTATAAGGAATATTGATTGTGATGCACTGAATTGATTTCATGATCCATTAGTAGGCCAAAGTATACAGTTTGAAAAACAGATTTAGTAGGAAATGAATTCTTAAAATATTTCCTCCTAACTAGACTTTAATGACTAAACTTTTATCAAGATCTTTTATCCTATTCAAGTTACAAAGCCTTCTCTCAATTCTATGTTCCGTAAACATTCATGAATATTGTACCAGCATTTTCTTTTCCGGTAGGATTTTCTTGATTTGAGATTTTGAGAAACCCCTAAAGTCAGGGCCAGAATTACTCTCTCGAGTATAACTATATTATCATTTTATTAAATTTGGTTGACCTGAAGAGGAATGGTGAGATGATATATGTGTTTAAGATGTGAATTCTTACAAACCAATATTAAACCCTTTTAATTTGGAAAAATCAAATTTATTTTAGATTCTTGCAGCCATCCTTATTGGAGATCCAACAGTACGCTGGGGTGACAAATCCTATAACTTGATTTCCTTTTCTAATGGAGTATTTGGCTGTAATTGTGATGTAAGTAAACTACTGAAATTTTTTTCTCTTTTGATCTTTTAGGTTAAATTAATGGCAATAAACCATAAATACTTGTGCTGGGGAACAGTATAAGTGAATACTAATTTAGTTTTATGGCACTTTGGTGAAAAGTTTAGTTATGAATTCTCAGTGAAAGTCGAGTATAGGACAAGTTATTTTCTTCTGTAGTGAGGCCAACAGTTTGTTAGTACTATATCTGCAAAATGGAATTTGCATATAGTATTTATGTAGTGTAAGCTCTTAAAACCCAGTATTATCTGCTTGCTGAGAATACCTATTTCAAAAGGTATTATATGGCATTATGTATGTGTTCTATGCACAGAGCAATGCATTTGAATATATTTATGGAGTTTAAGATTCACCTAGTAACTAGGTAACTATTTTCCTAAAATGACACATAATCTTTGGAACACTATTTAGGCTGTGGATATTAAAATGGCAGTTACTACCATTTTTGACCATTTTCATAAAAAAAAAAAAAAAAAAAAACAACTTTTCTTGTTTCTCTTCTGTTCCCCTCCCATGGATGTCTTTACTAGCTCTGTCTACTAACTGTCTGATAGGCATTCAGGAGGTCTATGAACCAAGAAAATTTTTTATAAAGGGGTTTAGGGCTGGGCCTGATGGCTTATACCTGTAATCCCAGCACTTTGGGAGGCCAAGGCAGGTGAATCACTTGGGCCCAGGAGATGGAGACTGGCCTGGGCAATGGCATGAAACCCCATCTCTACAAAAAATACAAAAGTTAGCCTCACATGGTGTTGTGCGCCTGTGGTCCCAGCTACTTGGGAGGCTGAGGTAGGAGGATCGCTTGAACCTGGGAGGTTGAGGGTGCAGTGAGCGGTGATTGGGTCAGTGCACTTCAGCCTGGGCAACAGACTGAGACTCTGTCTCAAAAAAAAAAAGAAAAAAGAAAAAAAATAGGGTTCAGTAGTTGTATTAATCCGTATTCAGGTTTAGGTGATAGAAACCTAAATCAAACTGGCATTAACTTAAGAAGATATTTGTTGGCAAGGGATGTAGCTAAATTTGGGTAAAGCTGACTTCAGTGTTCAAATGCTTTCATTGGAAATCTCTTCCCATTTTTTAGTGCTGCTTTCCTTTGTTTGGCTTCATATTTAGATAGACTGCCCAATGTGATTGTTTTACCAGCAGTCTCATGTCTTCATAGCTTTCTTCATAACTTATTGACTCCCAAAGGAAATTGTCAGCTTCTTTGTTTCCAATGGTTCCGGCAAAGTTCCTGAAATAATCCTCATCAGTTGTGATTGGCCTGTGTGATTCATGTCCCCATCCTGGGGAATCAGGTGGTTGGATGAGCTTGGCCTGGGTCACATGCCCAACCTTGGAATCTAGTGGGTAGAATCAGTCTCATTCAAACCATTACAAAGTGGTGCTTGGTTGCCTTCAGAACAAGGTGGATTGGTTAATAGGTACTGAAAGTGAATGTCTGTTGGAGTATCTCATCAGAGCTACAGTGAAAAGGTGCCACGAGTCATTTTGAAGATGTTCTCTTTACTCTTCCTTTGAGTCTACTGTTGACAGAATAGTTCTTGTTAATTGCCTCAGTTTTCATCTCTTCACCTCCTCATTTGATTCTCCTTGACCTTCCTCAGTCTGGTTTATGACCTTACCATTCCTTGCAGACTACCCTTTGTAAGGTGGTTAACTGCCCCCTGGCTTCTTCCCTTGATTTCTCTTTGACCTGTCTGCTGCATATGTATTTTGACGCTGCCTCTTTTAACAGTATTTTCCTATCTACTGATTCTGAAACTGACCTTAATACTCATCACTCTTTTCCCCCTCTGACCACTTTCTTCCCTGATTTAAATAGTTTGATTGACCTATTGTTATATATGTAACTCGCAGCTATACTTTTTTAGCTTTTACCTATTATTCTCATTTGAGAGTTGTGTTTCATTATATGTTAAATTGTTCAAATTGGATGTTATATTGTTACATAAGAGTAAATCAATCTCATCAAGAGTAACTCATTGTGCTTTCCGTCCCTCATTCCCAAGCCCACCAAAAAACACCTTTTGCTAAACTGATTTTTACTAATAGCACTGGCATCCTACTGTTCACACAAATTCAGGATGAAAATAATTTTGATAATATTGTCTGTCTCTGAATAAAGAATACTGGGCTCATAATGAGCATATCTCTCAGCACAACTGAGGTGCTTTTTTATAGTGTGTGGACATGTTGTATGTGTGTGCATTAACATGCATATATTTATAAAATTGATCTGATTATCTCCACCTGATAATTTGCGTTAAATTCCATGGAGGTTTCCCTTCTAACCTAAGATGATTATAGATAGTGCAGTTTAACCTTTGTAAATCATCATTAGTGCAATACATATGCTGTAGGCCAGACATGGGAGCTTATGCCTATAATCCCAGCACTTTGGGAGACCAAGGTGGGAGGATTTGATTCCAGCAGTTCAACACCAGCTTGGGCAACATAGTGAGACCCCCATCTCTACAGAAAATAAAAAATGAGCTGGGCATGGTAATGCATACCTATACTCCCAACTACTTGGGAGGCTGAGGTGGGAGGATCACTTAAGCCTAGGAGGTCCAGGTTGCAGTGAGCCATGGTTGTACCACTGCACTCCCACCCAGGCAACAGAATAAGACCCTATCTCAAAAAAAAAAAAAGAAAGAAAAGAAAAGAAGTATATGTACTGTAAAATAAAGCTATTTTACCCTCAAGCCATGTTGCTGTTCCATAATTATAATTGTTTGAATATGTTCTTTTGTGATTATATTAATTCCATTTCCCTCATATTTTATAATCCTGAAGTCAACTATGTTGTCTTCTCTATATTGTAGGCTTTATTGTAAGGCTTTGCAGAGGGTGCACAGGAAGCATGTAAAAACTTTAGTTAATAATAATAGTAGTTACTAATTATTGCTGTGAGCCAGATCCTTAGTAAGTACGGTATAAGTGGTATAAAAATCATTTTTCACAGCATCTGTATGTATGTATGCATTATCTCTACTGAGAAATGAGGCAGTTTAATTAGAAAGCAAAGTAACTTTCTTACTATTGCACAACTAGGAAGTAGTTTGAATTCAGAACCAAAGCCTACATTCTTAAACACTTTGTCAACACATATTGCCTCTGTGTAAGTGCAAGAAATGAAAGGCAAAAATTATGTGAACAAATAAAGCATCAGGATAACATTGGAATTTTGTATATTTTCTAACTTTTTTGAGATTATTAGGTTTCCATTAGGAGATGGGTGCTTAGAATTATAACTCAAAGAGACATCCTTCATTCTTGCTATTTCCTACTGGCTCCAGTAAAATAGTTGGAAACTGATACTGTTTGTCTTAAATGAAACAGTATATGTGATAATATCTGAAAATTCTTTGTAAAATTGTAAAGTACCACACAGTTGTGAGATACTGTTAGAAAATGGGTTTGTCGGTGACCTGTGAGTCTTGTCATGTGTGCTGTTGCTGGCAGATAAACTGCTCAGGCATCTTATACTGACCTCCCTCAAAAGCCTTTCCTGATGTAGTTGTTGCCTGGTAACAATAAATTGTGTTTATAGGCTCCACTGGGCCATGATACAGGCTACAGAACTACAGTGTTAGGGTGACATTTAAGACACCTAATTACTCCTCTGAAACTGGGCCCATATCTTGAGACTTCCCTTCTTTCCCTCTCAAGCTCTCAGTGTCATGTTCAGATCATGAATGATATCTGTGTCTAATATAAAGTGGTGACAGTCACAAGGAACCATCTGATGTAACTCTCATCTGAGGAACATGGGGAAAATGCGGGCAAAAACTTTGTTCTTCAAAATAAATGATGGGAAAATTCACTAACTGCAATTTCTTTCTCTAAATATACCTGGCAAACCTGAAACACCCTTGTAACAGCCAGCCTATCTTTCCCACATTTCTTAAACTGAGAATTACCACATCAGGACCCTCATATATATAAAAAACACAAAATGGTTATGCTTTCTAATATTCACTAAGTGGCCTAGGTCCTTACCTAAAGAAGTTCATGCCCATCCCAAATGCTTTCAGATAGGCTGCCATCCCCATCTGCTTTTCCACCCCGTTCTTACAATTCCAGAACATCTTCGTATTACGTATATACACTTGCTTTGACTTCTAGTAAAAATAGCAATTAGTTTATCTAGATTGTTTATTAGTTACTTTATACACTGTACACCCTCATCACCCCAAGCCCCACCAGGAGCCTTACTAGGTGCTTCCAAATTTAAACAATTTTTTTTTCCAAAAAATAAAATACAGCAGTTACTGAACCATAGGGAATCCTATATCTTATCATCAGGAGGTGAGGCATTTGAAGACTGTATGCTGTATTATCTGTTAAGAATAGACACAAAGTGAAAATAAAATATTGGGTCAAATTTTAAGTTGACATAAAATATTCAGAAATCTTGTGTGTTCTCATTTTAGCATGCCCCTTTTGATGCAATGGTTATGGTGAACATCAGTTATTATGTGGATGAGAAAATTTTTCAGAATGAAGGAAGATGGAAGGTATGTTTGAATGAGTATTTCATCTTTTTTCTCCTAATAATTTTAAAGATAAAATATTTTAAGTTGTTCCTATTTTCAGGGTTCAGAGAAGGTACGAGATATACCACTTCCAGAAGAGCTTATTTTCACTGTGGATGAGAAAGTATTAAATGACATCAGCCAAGCTAAAGCTCAGTATCTCAAGGAGGTATATTTTTCACTTTTCTCTTAAATAATCATGATTTTTTCTTTTAACAACCATATGTAAAAATTTGGCTGTCATCCAAGCATGTCTGCACAAAACATTTTAAAATTATGCCTTTAACACCTTTAATTCTTTATGTCTGGTAATTACTTTAATGCAGGTGATAATTTGGGTCTCTTTGGTGTATTTTCCTTAGATGATTTTTCACTGTTCTCATTTAATTCTTCTTGTTAGGCATCTGATCTACAGATTGCGGCTTATGCCTTTACATCTTTCGGCAAAAAGCTAACCAAGAACAAGATGCTTCATCCGGATACATTTATTCAGCTTGCACTTCAGCTGGCCTATTACAGACTTCATGGACAGTAAGGACCATTCAGTTTCTATTTTCACAGTCTTGAAGTCCAAGGGTATATCTTTTTTTGTAGCTGTTTCATCCTAACTCCTCAGTGTTTTTGCTCACTTTTTTCCCAGCTGGTACTGTGTCCTATTTGTACTTCTATCAGTAGATTATTAGATTTCTGATCTGTGGTGGTTTCACAGTTTTTCCTTGTTACTTTATCACAGTATCCACTTGATGACTTTTGAAGTGTCTATTCTCATCTGAAAGAGGATTGGTCGTTCTTTGGCATTCAGATCGCTTGGTTTTCTTGCAACGTCAGTTTTCTGATGGGTTCATGAAAAGTTGTGATTTTATAAATTATCCAGCCTTTACTCATTCTTAGATGCGACATTAATGTTGTGACTTAATACATCCTAAGAGGAAGTGGAAGTCCCTCAGTCTTGCTTTTTCATTGATAAATAAGTTATAATTGAACATACTTATCAGGTACATGTGATTTTTTTTGATACATGCATAAAATGTGTAATGGTCAAATCACGGTAATTGGGATATCCACTGCCTCAACCATTTATTATGTCTTTGTGTAGGGAATGTTCCAAGTCTTCTCTTCTAGGTATTTTGAAATATACAACAAATTATTGTTAACTATAGTCAACCTACTGTGCTATCGAACACTAGAAGTTATTCCATCTAACTGTACCATTATACCCATTAGCTAGCTTTTCTTCATTCTCCTCTCCCCACATTCATCCCAATCTCTATTAACCACCATTTTACTGTCTACCTCCATGAGATCAATTTTTTAAACTCCTATATATAGGTGAGAACCTTCAATATTTGTCTTTGTATTTCTGGCTTATTTCACTTAACAAAAAGTCATCCGGCCTTACCCATGTTGCTGCAAATAAAGAGATTTCATTCTTTTTTTTAAATTTTGGCTGAGTAATATTCCATTGTGTGTGTGTATATATATATATATATCTCGCATTTTCTTTCTTTTCTTTTTTTTTTTTTTTGAGTCAGAGTCTTGCTCTGTTGCCCAGGCTGGAGTGCAGTGGCATGGTCTTGGTTTACTGCAACCTCCGCCTCCTGGGCTCAAGCAGTTCTCCCTGCCTGAGTAGCTGGGATTACAGGTGCCCATCACCATGCCTGGCTAATTTTTATAGTTTTAGTAGAGATGGAGTTTCGCCATGTTGGCCAGGCTGGTCTCAAACTCCTGAGCTCAGGTGATCTGCGTGCCTGCGCCTCCCAAAGTGCTGGGATTAGAGGTGTGAGCCACCACTCCCGGCCCACATTTTCTTTATCCATACATCTGTTGATGGACACTTAGGTTGATTCTATATCTTGACTATTATAAATAGTGCTGCAATAAACATTGGAGTGCAGATATCTCTTTGATATATTGATTTCCTTTCTGTTGGATATATACCTAGCAGTGGGATCATCAGATTGTAGAGTAGTTCTATTTTTTTAGTTTTGTGAGGCACTTTCAGACTGTGCGCCATAGTGGCTGTACTAATTTACTTTCCACCAATAGTGTATGAGGGTTCCCTTTTCTTCACATCCTTGCTAGCATCTGTTATTGCCTATCTTTTTGATAAAAGTCATTTTTAACTGGGGTGAGGTGATGTCTCATTGTAGTTTTAATTTGCATTTCCCTGATGATTAGTGATGTTGAGCATTTTTCATATACTTGTTGGCTGTTTGTATGTCTTCTTTTGAGAAATGTCTATTAAGATCATTTGTCACCAGGTACAGTGACTCACACCTGTAATCCCAGCTATTTGGGAGGCCGAGGTGGGCAGATCACCTGAGGTCAGGAGTTTGAGACCAGCCTGGCCAACATAGCGAAACCCTGTCTCTGCTAAAAATACAAAAATTAGCCTGATGTGGGGGCACATGTCTGTAACTCCAGCTACTCCGGAGGCTGAGGCACGAGAATCCATTGAACCTGGGAGGCGGAGGTTGCAGTGAGCTGAGATCATACCACAGCAACTTCAGCCTGGGTGACAGAGCAAGACACTGTCTAACAACAATAACAACAAAAGATTATTTGTCCATTTTAAGTCAGATAAAATTTCCTTATTTTTCTGATTATTAATTTCTTATGAGATGGATAGTTTGCAGATATTTTCTCCCATTTTGTGGGTTGCCTCTTCACTTTGCTGATTGTTTCCTCTGCAGTGCAAAAGCTTTTTAACTTCATATGATCCCATTTGTCCATTTGTGCTTTAGCTTCCATGCTTGTAGGGTATTACTCAAGAAATATTTACCCAGTTCAGTGTCTTAGAGAGCTTCCCCAATGTTTTCTTTTAGTAGTTTTATAGTTTCAGGTCTTATATTTAAGCTTTAATCCATTTTGATTTGAATTTTGTACCTGGTGAGAGATAGTGGTCTAGTTTCTTTCTTCTGCATATGGATATCCAGATTTCACAGAGCCATTTATTGAAGAGCCTGTCCTTTCCCTAATGTGCCTTTGCTGAAAAGGAGATGCCTGTAAATACTTGGATTTATTTCTGGGTTCTCTATTCTGTTCCATTGGTCTGTATGTCTGTTTTTATGCCAGTAACATGCTGTTTTGTTTACTATATTTTTGTGGTATATTTTGAAGTTAGGTAATACGATGCCTCAAGCTTTTTTTTTTTTTTTTTTTTTTTTTTCCTGAGATTACATTGGCTATTCTGGGTCTTTTGTGGTTCCATATGAATTTTTGGATTTTTTCCCCTATTTTTGTGAAGACTATCTTTGGTATTTTGATAGGAATTGCATTGAATCTGTAGATTGCTTTGAGTAGGATGGACATTTTAACAATATTCTTCTAATTAATGAACATGGGCTATCTTTCCATTTTTTGGTGTCCTCCCTCTTTCATCGATGTCTTATAGTTTTCCTTGTACAGATTTTTTTTTTTTACTTTTTTGGTTCAGTTGATTCCTAGGTGTTTTATATTCTTTGTAGCTGTTGTAAATGGGATTGCTTTCCTAATTTGCTTTTCAGAATGTTTGCTTTTGGCATATAGAAATGCTACTGATTTTAATATGTTGATTTTATATCTTGCAACTTTACTGAATTTGTTTATCAGTCTAATGGCTGTTTGTTGGTGTCTTAAGTATTAGATCATGTCATCTGCAGACAGGACAATTTGACTTTTTCCTTTGTAATTTGAGTGCTCTTTATTTCATTCTCTTTTCTAATTGCTTTGGGTAGGACTTCCAACGCTATGTTGCATAAAAGTGGTGCGAGTAGGCATCTTTGTCATGTTCTAGATCTTAGAGGAAAGTCTTGCAGTTTTTCCATGTTCAGTATGACGTTAGCTCTGGATTTGTCATATGTGGCTTTTATTGTTTTGATGTATATTTCTTCTTTACTGAGTTTGTTGAAAATTTTTTTATCATGAAGGTATGTTTAATTTTATCAAATGCTTTTTCAGCATCTATTGAAATGATTATATGGTTTTTGTCCTTTATTCTGTTGATGTGATGTATCATGCTTATTAATTTGCATATGTTGAACCATCTGAATCCCACCTAATCATGGTGAATTATCTTTTTAATGTGCTATTAAGTTCAGTTTGCTAGTGTTTTGTTGAGGATTTCTGCATCTGTGTTCATCTGGGAGGGATACTGCTCTGTAGTTTACTTCTTTAGTTGTGTCCTTTTCTGGTTTTGGTATTAGGATAATGCTGTCTTCATAGAATGAGATTGAAAATATTCTGTCCTCTTCACGTTTTTGGAATAGTTTGAGTATAATTGGTATTAGTTCTTTTTTTAAATGTTTATTAGAATTCAGCAGTGAAGCTATCAGGTCCTAAGCTTTTTCTTGATGAGAGACTTTTTATTGCTTCAATCACATTACTTGTTATTGGTCTGTTTAGGTTTTCTATGGTTTATGTTTCAATCTTAGGTTGTATGTGTCCAGGAATTTATCCATTCCTTCTAGGTTTTCCAATTTGTTGGTATATAGTTACTCATAATAGTGTCTAATGATCCTTTATATTTCTGTGGTATTGGTTACCATATCTCATTTCATCTCTGAATTAATTTATTTGAATCTTTTCTTTTTTCTTTATTCTACCTACAGGTTTGTCAATATTGTTTATCTTGTCAAAAGATTAACTTTTGCAGCTCTTGTAAAAGTTCAGAATGCTTACTGTTGTGGACTGGGAGTGTCTACAACAAAAGGATACCCTGGTGACATGGGAAGGCTGGCTAGGGCTTCATAGCCTCATGGACTCATGGAGCATGCTTCCAAACCATGATACTGCTGAACAACCTCTCTGATTTGGTGTCTTTTTTGGCTGAGATGAAGAGTGATCACTGAGTTTTGTTCACTGGGGATTGCTAACCCTGTCTCTACCCATTGTCTTTGGCTGCCTTTAGGATTTTTTTACCCTGTAGGCAAAGATGCTTCCCTTAGGTTGAAGCAGGAATGATTTTTCTGTGAAGGAACCCAACATGGAGATAAAGGTGTCTGTCTGCCTTTATCTGACTTCTTTCAGTGTAGTGTTGTGAGTCCATGGGAGTTTTTCCACATGTGGCCCGGCACCTTGAGGGCGGGGTGTTGTGGATGGAGTAGTCTACTTCTCTAAGCTTCTGCTTGAAGTTTTTTGCTTCTCTCTGGCCCCCTGGGATCATCACAGCCTCCATTTTGGTTTCTGGGATGTTCGTGAGGGTAATTGGTACTGGATAGTTGTTTTGGTTTTCTGTGGGGAAGAGTGAAGCCAGATTGCTTCTACTCTGCCATTGTGGTAACATGACTCCTCTCAGTTTTGCTTTTTTATCAAGTCTGAGAATATCTGTCTTTAAATATGTTATTTAGATCATTAAATTCAGTATAATTATCTAAATTTGTGTTTAAGTCTACCATCTTGCTCTTTATTTTCTAGTTATCCCATCTGTTCTTTTTTCTTTCTCTTTTGAATTTTTAGAGCTTTAAAAAAATTGCTTCATTTTATTTCCAACATCAGCTATATTTCTTTTTTTTTTGTACAATTGACCCTTCAACATCATGGAGGTTAGGGGTCCCCAAGCTGCCAGTGCATTAGAAAGTCCAAGTGTGAATTCTGACTCCCCCAAAACTACTAATAGCCTACTATTGACCAATAACATTAAAACAATTAACACACATTTTGTATGTATTATATATTGTATTCTTACAAAAAAGTAAACTAGAGAAAGGAAAATTTTGTTAAGAAAATCATGAGGAGGCTGGGCGTGGTGGCTGACTCCTGTGTAATCCCAGCACTTTGGGAGGCTGAGGCAGGCATATCACTTGAGGTCAGGAGTTCAAGACTAGCCTGGCCAACATGGTAAAACCCCATCTCTATGGAAAATACAAAAATTTGAGTATTGTGGTGCATACCTGTAATTCCAGCTACTCAGGAGGCCGAGACAGGAGAATTGCTTGAACCCAGGAGGTAGATGTTGTAGTGAGCCGAGATCATGCCACTGCACTTTAGCCTGGGTGACAGAGGAAGAGTTTGTCTCAAAAAAAAGAAAAAAGAAAAAGAAAATCATAAGGAGGATAAAATATATTTACTGTTCATTAAGTGACTCATCATAAAGGTCTGTAGCCTCATCTTCACCTTGAGTTAGGCAGAGGAGGAGTAGGAAGATGAGGGTTTGGTCTTGCTGTCTCAGGGGTAGCAGCAGTGGAAGAAAATTCCCATTTAAGTGGACCCACACAGTTTAACCTTCGTTGTTCACAGATCAACTGTTGTTGCACTAGGGTTTACAAAATACTTTTTTAAAAATCATACTCTACACAGTCAAATAATATTTTCCATTTTAAGTATGATGTAAGAACCTTAAAATAGAATGCCTCCATTTCCTTCTCCCATTGTTTGTGCTGCTGTCATACATTGTACTTCTACATGTGTTATAAACACAATCCCCTTTATTTGTTAAACAATTAATTTTTAATGTGATAAAATATATATAACAAAATTTGCCATTTTAAACATTTTTAAGTATATAATACAGTGGCATTAATTACATTCATAATGTTTTATAGCTTTCACCACTATTTTCAAAATTTTTTCATCACCACAAACAGAAACCCTGTGCCCCATAAGCAATAACTTTCCCATTCCTCAATTCCTGGTTACCTCTCATCTCTTTGTCTCTATGAATTTGCCTGATCTAGATATTTCGAATAAGTGGAATCTTACAGTTTATCCTTTTGTTTCGAATAAGTGGAATCTTACAGTTTATCCTTTTGTGTCTGGTTTATTTCACCTATGATAATATTCTCAAGGTTCATCCATGTTGTAGAATCAAAACATCATTCCTATTTATGGCCGAATAACATTCCATTATTGGATGTATACCACATTTTGTTTATCCATTCATTTGTTGATAGATACTTACGTTATTTCCACCTTTGGGCTATTGTGAATAATGCTGCTATGATCATTTATATGCAAGTATATGTTTCAGTCCCCATTTTCAAGTCTTTTGAGGAGTGGAATTGCTGGTTTGTATGATAATTCTTTAACTTTTTGAGGAATTGAGGAACTGCAAAATCTTTTCCATGGTAGCTGTAACATTGTACATTTCAATGTCCTTGCCAGCACTTATTTTTCCATTTAAAAAAAATTATAACTCTCCTAGTCATTTGTGAAGTGGCATAACTCCTTGTGGTTTTGATTTATAATTCTGTAACGACTTATGATGTTGAGTATCTTTTCATGCTTTTTCATTGGTCATTTATTTATCTTCTTTGACAAAATGTCTATTCAAGTCTTTCACATGTTTGTTAATTGGGTTGTTTCTCTTTTTGTTTGAGAATTGTAGAAGTTCTTTATATTTTCTAGATATGAAACCCTCACCACATATATGACTTGCAAATATTTTCACCCATTGTGCGAGTTGTCTTTTTTTTTTTTTAATTATACTTTAAGTTCTAGGTTACATGTGCACAACATGCAGGTTTGTTACATATGTATACGTGTGCCATATTGGTGTGCTGCACCCATTAACTTGTCATTTACATTACATATATCTCCTAATGCTATTTCCTCTCCCCTCCCCACACTCCACGACAGGCCCCAGTGTGTGATGTTCCCCTTCCTGTGTCCAAGTGTTCTCATTGTTCAGTTCCCTCCTATGAGTGAGAACATGCGGTGTTTGGTTTTCTGTTCTTGTGATAGTTTGCTGAAAATGATGGTTTCCAGATGCATCCATATCCCTACAAAGGGCATGAACTCATCCTTTTTTATGGCTGCATAGTATTCCATGGTGTATGTGTACCATATTTTCTTAAACCAGTCTGTCATTGATGGACATTTGGGTTGGTTCCAAGTCTTTGCTATTGTGAATAGTGCTGCAGTAAACATATGTGTGCATGTGTCTTTATAGCAGCATGATTTATAATCCTTTGGGTATATACCCAATAATGGGATCGCAGGGTCAAATAGTATTTCTAGTTCTAGATCCTTGAGGAATCGCCACACTATCTTCCACAATGGTTGAAGTAGTTTACAGTCCCACCAAAGTATAAAAGTGTTCCTATTTCTCCACATCCTCTCCAGCACCTGTTGTTTCCTGACTTTTTAATGATCACCATTCTAACTGGTGTGAGATGGTATCTCATTGTGGTTTTGATTTGCATTTCTTTGATGGCGAGTGATGATGAGCATTTTTTCATGTGTCTGTTGGCTGCATAAATGTCTTCTTTTGAGAAGTGTCTGTTCATATCCTTTGCCCATTCTTTGATGGGGTTGTTTTTTTCTTGTAAATTTGTTTGAGTTCTTTGTAGGTTCTGGATATTAGCCCTTTGTCAGATGAGCAGATTGCAAAAATTTTCTCCCATTCTGTAGGTTGCCTGTTCACTCAGATGGTACTTTCTTTTCCTGTGCAGAAGCTCTTTAGTTTCATTAGATCCCATTTGTCAATGTTGGCTTTTGTTGTCATTGCTNGGTTTGCCAGTATTTTATTGAGAATTTTTGCATCAATGTTCATCAGGGATATTGGTCTAAAATTCTCTTTTTTTGTTGTGTCTCTGTCAGGCTTTGGTATCAGGATGATGTTGGCCTCATAAAATGAGTTAGGGAGGATTCCCTCTTTTTCTATTGATTGGAATAGTTTCAGAAGGAATGGTACCAGCTCCTCCTTGTAGCTGGTTGTCTTTTTTTGCTGTCATAATAGTATCCTTTGATGTACAAAGTTTTAAGTTTTTATGAAGTTCATCTATTTTTTTCTATTGTTGCTTGTGCTTTTGGTGTCATACACAGGAAATCTCTGCCAAATTCAGTATCATGAAGTCTTTTCACTGTGTTTTCCTCTAATATTTTTATAATTTTAGCTATTACTTTAGGTCTTTGACCCATTTTGAGTTAATTTTGTATATGGTGTAAGATAAGGATCTGTATTGGAGTTCTTCAGAAAAGCAGAACCAATAGGCTTTTATACATATTGAATTTTACACTTGATAGACTACAGTATCATGTAAATACAACTTTTGTATATACTGGGAAACCAAAAATTTTGTGTTACTCTTTTTATTGCAATATTCACTTTACTGCAATGGTCTGGAACTGAGCCTGCCATATCTGTGAGGTATGCCTGTAGATGGATCATGTTTTTTCAGGTTTTTTCAGTCCAGTCTACCAATCTCTTTCTTTGATTGGAGAGTTACATTTGAAATTATTTACATTTGAAATAATTACTGATAAAGAAGATAATAAAACATATAACTGATAATAAAACATACAACTTTAGTTATATGTTTTATTTAGGTCTTATATTGTTTTTGTTCCTTAATTACTCCATTACTACTCTTTTTATTGAATTTTTTAGTATGCCATTTTGATTTCTTTATTAGTTTTCTTCAGTGGAGTCAGGCTTGCCTATCCTTGTAGTCTTGTGTTGATGTCTATGCATTTAAATAAATCACTTCCAGTTTTTATGGACTTGTTTCAGCAGGTAAGGACTTTCTTCTGCCTGGTCCCTGGGTGGACAGGACTGCCTCCAGAGCTACAGTTGAGTGGGGCTGCAGCCAGGTCATGGGACTGCTTATGTATTAGATAGTCAGCAGGCTGTTATGAGAATACAGGTTGGCATGGCTCCTGCCTGATCCCTGGACAGATGGGACTATCTCTAGGACCACCATTGAGTAGGACTGGAGCTGGGTTAAAGGGCTGCTTCTGTGTCCATAGTCAAATGCACAGTTTTGGTGGGTCTATTCCTGGGGAGCAGGTAGGTATGATATCTTCCAGGTCCCTAAACAGGTGGGACTTCCTCCAAGACTACACAGACAAGTGGGCCTGGAGCCAAGACTCCAAGGTACCTCACTTCAAAGAGCTGCTCTTCTATCCAGATCTTGGCCCTCATATTCTGGCTGCTTTAACTGTTGCCCAAAGTAATTTATAGATTCAATGCTATCTCCATCAATCTACCACTGACTTTCTTCACAGAATTAAAATAAAAACTACTTTAAATTTCATACAGAACCAAAAAAGAGTCTGTATAACCAAAACAATCCTAAGCAAAAAGAAAAAAGCTGGAGGCATCATGCTGCCTGGCTTCAAACTATACTACAAGGCTACAGTAACCAAAACAGCATGGTACTGGTACCAACACAGATATATAAACCAATGGAACGGAATAGAGGCCTCAGAAATAATGCCACACATCTACAACCATCTGATCTGTAACAAACCTGAGAAAAACAAACAATGGGGAAAGAATTTCCTATTTAATAAATGGTGTTGGGAAAACTGGCTATCCATTGCAGAAAAATGAAACTGGACCCCTTCCTTACACCTTATACAAAATTAACTCAAGATGGATTAAACACTTAAATGTAAGACCTAAACCCATAAAACTCTATAAGAAAACCTAGGCAATACCATTCAGGACATAGGCATGGGCAAAGACTTCATGACTAGAACACCAAAATCAATGGCAACAAAGGCCAAAATTGACAAATGGGGTCTAATTAAACTAAAGAGCTTCTGCACAACAAATGAAACTACCATCAGAGTGAACAGGCAACCTACAGAATGGGAGAAAATTTTGCAATCTAACCACCCAACAAAGGGCTAATATCCAGAATCTACAAGGAACTTAAACAAATTTACAAGAAAAAACAACCCTACCAAAAAGTGGGTGAAAGATAGGAACAGACACTTCTCAAAAGAAGACATTTATGTAGCCAACAAACATATGAAAAAAAGCTGATCATCATTGGTCATTAGAGAAATGCAAATCAAAATCACAATGAGATACCATCTCATGCCAGTTAGAATGGCGATCATTAAAAAGTCAGAAAACAACAGATGCTGGAGAGCATGTGGAGAAATAGGAATACTTTTACACTGTTGGTGGGAGCGTAAATTAGTTCAACCATTGTGGAAGACTGTGTGGTGATTCCTTAAGGATCTGGAACCAGAAATATCATTTGATCCAGCAATCCCAGTGTATACCCAAAGGATTATAAATCATTCTACTATAAAGATACATGCACACATATGTATATTGCAGCACTTTTCACAATAGCAAAGACTTGGAACCAACTCAAGTGCCCATCAATGATAGANTGTTGGGAAAACTGGCTATCCATTGCAGAAAAATGAAACTGGACCCCTTCCTTACACCTTATACAAAAATTAACTCAAGATGGATTAAACACTTAAATGTAAGACCTAAACCCATAAAAACTCTATAAGAAAACCTAGGCAATACCATTCAGGACATAGGCATGGGCAAAGACTTCATGACTAGAACACCAAAATCAATGGCAACAAAGGCCAAAATTGACAAATGGGGTCTAATTAAACTAAAGAGCTTCTGCACAACAAATGAAACTACCATCAGAGTGAACAGGCAACCTACAGAATGGGAGAAAAATTTTGCAATCTAACCACCCAACAAAGGGCTAATATCCAGAATCTACAAGGAACTTAAACAAATTTACAAGAAAAAACAACCCTACCAAAAGTGGGTGAAAGATAGGAACAGACACTTCTCAAAAGAAGACATTTATGTAGCCAACAAACATATGAAAAAAAGCTGATCATCATTGGTCATTAGAGAAATGCAAATCAAAATCACAATGAGATACCATCTCATGCCAGTTAGAATGGCGATCATTAAAAGTCAGAAAACAACAGATGCTGGAGAGCATGTGGAGAAATAGGAATACTTTTACACTGTTGGTGGGAGCGTAAATTAGTTCAACCATTGTGGAAGACTGTGTGGTGATTCCTTAAGGATCTGGAACCAGAAATATCATTTGATCCAGCAATCCCAGTGTATACCCAAAGGATTATAAATCATTCTACTATAAAGATACATGCACACATATGTATATTGCAGCACTTTTCACAATAGCAAAGACTTGGAACCAACTCAAGTGCCCATCAATGATAGACTAGATAAAGAAAATGTGGTGCATATATACCATGGAATACTATGCAGCATAAAAGAGGATGAGTTCATGTCCTTTGCAGGGACATGGATGAAGCTGGAAACCATCATTCTTAACAAACTAACACAGGAACAGAAAACCAAACACCGCATGTTCTCACTCATAAGTGGGAGCTGAACAATGAGAATACATGGACACAGGAAGGGGAACATCACACACTGGGGGCTGTCATTGGGTGGGGACCTAGGGGAGGGATGGCATTAGGAGAAATGCCTAATGTAGATGATGGGTTGATGGGTGCAGCAGACCACCATGGCACATGTATACCTATGTAATGAAACTGCATGTTCTGCACATATATCCCAGAACTTAAAAGTATAATAAAAAAAAATTCTGCAAAGCCTTCAAATAGATGTTTTTTAAATCCAGTTTTTGTTGTTGTTCCTTGCTTGCTGCAAACTAGCTCATCATAGCTGGCATTGGAAATTTCGCGTAGTATTTTTTTTATACAGAAGATATGTTCAAATGAGGTTCCAAATAAATTTTACACATTGCATTCGATTGATACGCCTCTTAAGTCTTTTTTAAATATGGGAATCTTTTTCCTACCTTTCTCTTATTGTATTTGATTTGATGAAGAAACTGGGTCATTTATCTTGTAGAGTTTTCTGAATTTTCCTGATTGTAGTCCCATGTTGATATTTAACATGTTGCTCAGTCTCCTGTGTGTCTTGTAAACTGGTAGTTAGAGCTAGAGGATTGATAATAAGCATCAGTTCTTATTTTGGTTATGTTTTACAATAATAAATAGTTAATGCTCTTTGTTTTCTACTCCATAGTTTAAGATTGAGAGTGTGTTTACTTGTCAGCCAGCATCTATTATAAAAAGTTTGCTCCCTGAATTTTTTTACCTAACATTTTAGTAGTCATTGAAGATCATTGCTAAGATGCATTATTTCATTTGAGGTTACAGTGGTAATATTTTGTTACTCATTTTACTGCGTTTATTTTTAATTTGTTTTCCTGAAAGAATGTTATTTTAGTGCTATTTAAAAATATTATTCACACTTTCTCTTCACACTTTGAAGGGATACCATTTCACTCCAGAGACAGAAACACTGAACAGAAGAGGCTTGAAAACTGTTTGAGTCCTCTTAGTACCCACATCAGAGACTTTTCACTCTCACTTTATTTGATCTCTTTGACTCCAAATTCTAACCAACAAGAAAGTAAGAGAGTTTTATACCTAAAATTGCTATATCATTCTCCAACCCAGGAAAACAGGTATCACTTTGGGGAACTTCTTAAATTATACTTCTACTTTATTCTAGTCCTTCGTGTTCTATATGGAGGCACTAAAGGTCAAGGACTCTGTATTACCTATTTCTGTATAATAAATTACCAGATTTATTATAATATATAATAATCATATATATAAGATTATATATGATCTTATATATATAATATATAATAATCAAATATAATAAAAAAACACATACATTTTTTATATCGCATATTTTATGGATCGGTAATTTTATATCACAATGTTGTGGGTCATTTTTTTGTGATGCAGCTTAGTTGAGTACCTCTGACTTAATTAAGGTTTTTCATGAGGTTATAGTCAGTATCAGCCAAGGCTGTTGTCATCTGCTCTCCTGAGGGTAGGTCCACTTCTCACCTCACCCACGGGAACTAATAGGATTTGGTTCCTCCCTAGCTGTTGTCCAGAGGGCTGTCCTCAGTTTTCTGCCACTAGGGCTCTCCATCGGGCAGCCCTCAGCATGGCAGCTGACTTTCTTCAGATGAGAAATAAGAGAACAAGAGAGAGCTCTCTTTGTAACCTAATTTCAGATGTGATATCCCATCTCTTGTGCTGTACTCTTTCCATTAGATGCAAATCACTGTCTAGCCTGCGCTCAAAAGTGAGGGGTTACAGCAGAGCATAAATAGCAGGAGGCAGGAATGACAGGGGGCCATCTTAGAGGCTATAATGTATACCTGACAGCAGCCATGCCTTTGAAACAGCCCACATTATCAGAGTACTTTTTGCTCTTTGGTATTGAAAATAGGCTCTTTTTTATTGAAAATCTCCAACCTATCTGTGTTAAAGGGCTTACTCTCTGAACAAAGCTAGCTTTATTAGGCAACTATATCTGTAATGATATTAGAACATTTTATTTCTTATGATACACTCTTTTAATTTTTTTCTTGTAGCCCTGGTTGTTGCTATGAAACAGCTATGACAAGATGTTTTTATCATGGCCGTACAGAGACTATGCGATCATGCACAGTTGAAGCAGTCAGGTGGTGCCAGTCCATGCAGGATCCTTCCGTCAGTGTGAGTATTGGAAAAGAAAAAACTCACAAGATTTGTTTAATTGTTCTAAAGGAACTGTGGTCTTTGAGTAACTAACTTCTTTGCTTCAGTTTTCCTGGATCATTAAAATACTTTGAGACATCTTTTTTGAGGTTTTTAAAGTATTTGTTCATTCACCAGTTAAGTGTGTACTTCTTGGAAAGACTAAGAAACAGGGAAGACGGGAAAAGGACCCCATTTGTGTTAATTTCTAGGCAAAGGGTCTTCAGTACTTTAGGTATTTCAGGACTTCTTATCTACCTTTAGAACAACACTAATAAAGTGCAGAAGTTCCAAGGTGCCATTAAAAGGAGGGTTTTCTTGATGTGGTTGAATGTTTTTGAAATCACAGATTCTTGTTTCATATACTGGAACCAGGACAATTGTATGCTTTGTTTCATACTCTTTTTTTGAAGCATTTAGACAACAGCAAATTTCCTTCTCACTGTTATTTTAGTATTATATTTGTTTCTTTAGTTTTGCTAGATGTGGTTATATATGAGTGCCTGTATCTTAATTTTATAGAACTGTTTTATTGTCATTTGTTTAGTTATGCTTTCATTTTTGAAATCTTGCTTCTATCTTTGTATCTTTATAGTGTATATGTTACACACTTTATAACAAGTGACTTGTTAATGTCACTTCAGTGCTGCCCACAAGTTCATAGTTTCCTATTCCAGGAAAGAAATAAGAAGCAGGACATACAGGGAAGAATAGGCAATAGAATAACTGAGGGAAAGATATAGCAGTATGTATTATAGATCTTCCTAGAAATCTTCTTTCCTCTCCCAAATTACCCAAATCCTAATTACAATGAGCTTAGGATTTTTTTCTATTTGGGTTTTGCACAGTGTGTTATTGAAGTGTCTCTCGATTTTTAATACAGCTTCATGAGCGGCAGCAAAAGATGTTACGAGCTTTTGCAAAGCATAATAAAATGATGAAAGATTGTTCAGCTGGAAAAGGTACTTATGTTAAAATTTTCTGACTTAAAATCTCTCATGGTGAAAATTTTTTTCTAACTTTAGATTTGGGATTTCATTGCAGGATTTGATCGTCACCTTTTAGGTCTCTTACTCATAGCGAAAGAGGAAGGTCTTCCTGTTCCAGAACTCTTTACGGACCCACTTTTTTCCAAAAGGTAATATAGTGTAGTGTTTAACAACTTCATCAATTAGCTTCTTTTTTTTATATGTTAAATGCTTTTTAGAAACAATATAAGCATCTGTAGGCCTAGTAAAATGTCCTTTTATTGTGCCACACAGCGGAGGAGGTGGAAATTTTGTTCTCTCAACAAGTCTGGTTGGCTATTTACGAGTCCAGGGAGTGGTAGTTCCCATGGTACACAATGGTTATGGATTTTTCTACCACATCAGAGATGACAGGTGAGGCTTCTCTTTTTTATTTGTACAGTGCTATAGAGTAAGAAAGGTATTACTTTTGTTATTTAAATGCCTTTCCTACACTGTGATTCTCATATTGCCATCTGTCACTTGCTACATAAGTATCTGTTTTTTCTACTTAGGCATTTAATGCATATTCATGTTTCTCTGTCCTGCTTTTGAGACACTTGTCAGATCAGTCCCTTAGGTGTTTTTATGCAGAACACTGTTTCAGTCGATTCAGCAATCATATCATCATCCTCAAAGTCAGTATACCCGTGAACATATTTGGTTTGTACAAGGTATTTTATAGTAAGCTCAGATAAAATGTTTAAATATATAGTGGTTCATGTAGTCATAGACAATATTAATGAGATAGAGAAAAGAGATTGGGTAAATTATACTTTTTAAAACATGTTTTACCAATTCAGATGCAGTTCATTTGGGCTGTGTGGAGTTTGACTTATGTTTATGGAAAGAATGAGAACGAAAAGATCAAAACCCAGTATAAAAAAAAGTGGTGGAGAACAAGATAAAATGAAAGTGATAGCAAGGCTTGTAAGGTCCTTATTTACAGTCTGGCAGTCTCTTTACAGGGGACCTTTCAAAGCATAGTTGGCTTCGTAAAAATTAACGTGGCTACATTTAGCACTATGTGAATAAGAAGAGGGCAGGCTTGGAGGCACTGCAGATAGAATGTGAAAAATTGGAATGGTAATATGCATGACATATTTCAGTTTCTCATACAATTGACCCTCGAACAACATGGGTTTGAACTGCATGGATACACTTATATGCAGATTTTAAATAAATGAGAAAATTTTTTAGAGATTGAGACAATTTGAAAAAAACTCAAAACTGTGTAGCTTAGAAATATCCAAAAACTAAAATATTCATGCATGCATAAAATATATACAGATACTCATCTATTTCATCATTTACTACCATAAAATATACACAAATCTACTATAAAAAGTTAAAATTTTTCAAACTGTATGAACATAAGCCCTTACAGACTTTATGTGGGGACATTTGGAGTCGAGAGAAATGTAAACAAATGTAAAGATGCAGTTTTCAGTCATAATTGCATAAAATTAATTGTGGTATGTACTGTACTGCTATAATAATTTTGTAGTCACCTCATGTTGCTATTGTGGTAAGCTAAAGAGTTGCAAGTATCTCCTTAAGATGTTATATAATGCTAATCATCTCTGCATAAGCAGTTTGTCTCTTTAGTGGATCACAAAAAGTGATCTTTCGTGGTTCTATTCTCATATATTTTTCATTGTGGGTAGTACAGTATTATAAACGTTGAATAATACCATGGGACCCATATCTAGTGCTTCTAGTAATACTGGAAGTGCTCCCAAGAAGCAGAGAAGAGTCATGACATTACAATAAAGAACTGATTGCTTGATAAGTATGATAGATTGAGATCTGTAGCTGCATTTGCCCATCATTTCAACATAAATAAATCTAGTATGAGTACCATTAAAAAAAAAAAGGAAATTTGTGAAGCTCTTGCTGCAGCTACACCAGCAGGCATTAAAACTTTGCCCTTTTTGCAAAATACCTTTTGATCTCCAATTAAAAATGCAGCTTTTTTGTGGGTACAGGATTGCTATAAAAGCCGTACCTATGGACTCTACTATGATTCTAGAAAAAGCAAAGTTACTATATGACAACTTTAAAGGAAGGTGAAAGATCTAAAGCTGGAGAATTTAAGGCCAGCAAAGGATAGTTTGATAATTTTAGAAAGAGGTTTGGCTTTAAAAATGTCAAGATAACAGGAGAAGTAGAGGCAGCAAATTCCCAGACACCATTAAGAAAATCACTGAGGAGAAAGGATATCTGCCTGAACAGGTTTTTAATGCAGACAAATGTGCCCTATTCTGGAAAAAAAAAAAAAAATGCCATGAAGGACATTTGTTCATAAAGAAAAGAAGTATATTAGTCAGGGTTCTCTACAGGGACAGAACTAATAGGATATATATAAGAAGTATATAAGAAGCATTAACTCACATGATCACAAGGTCTACAATAGGCCAGCTGCAAGCTGAGGAGCAAGGAAGTCAGTCTGAGTCCCACAGCTGGAGAAGTTAGAGTTAATGTTGAAGGGCAGGAAGCATCTAGCACAGGAGAAAGATGTAGGCTGTGAGGCTAAGCCAGTCTAGTCTTTTCACGTTTTTCTGCCTGCTTTATATTCTGGCTGCGCTGGCAGCTGATTAGATGGTGTCCTCCCAGACTAGGGGTGGGTCTGCCTTTCCCAGCCCACTGACTCAAATGTTAATCTCCTTTGACAACACTGTCTCAGACACACCCAGGATCAATACTTTGCATCTTTCAATCAAATCAAGTTGACACTCAGTATTAACCATCACAAGAAGCAAGCATCAGGCTTTAAGGCAGAAAGGGATAGGCCAACACTACTGTTTTGTGCAAATGCAGTAGGGTTTATGATCAGGACTGCCTTTGTCTGTAAAGCTGTTAACTTTGAGCCTTGAAGGGAAAAGATAAACATCAGCTGCTAGTTTACAAGAAGGCCTGGACAATGATAACCTTTTTTTCTGGATTGGTTTCTTTGATGCTTTGTCACTGAAGTCAGGAAGCACCTAGTCAGTAAGGGACTGCGTGTTTTTTTTTTTTTTTTTTTTTTTTTTTTT
>NW_016803701.1:2233241-2325005 GCF_001698545.2 Rhinopithecus bieti | reverse complement strand
TTTTTTTTTTTTTTTTTTTTTTTTTTTTGAGACGGAGTCTTGCCCTGGCCCCCAGGCTGGAGTGAAGTGGCGCGATCTCAGCTCACTGCAAGCTCCTCCTCCTGGGTTCACGCCGTTCTCCTGCCTCAGCCTCCCGAGTAGCTGAGACTACAGGCGCCCGCCACCACGCCTGGCTAATTTTTTTGTATTTTTAGTAGAGATGGGGTTTCACCGTGTTAGGATGGTCTCGATCTCCTGACCTCGTGATCCACCCGCCTCGGCCTCCCAAAGTGCTGAGATTATAGGTGTGAGCCACCGCGCCCAGCCAGGGACTGCCTTTTAAAGTTGTTTTGATTTTGGACAGTGACCCTGGCCACCCAGAACGCCCATGATTTAAACACCCAAGGTGTCAAAGTCTTTGGTCTACTTGCCCCCAGAAATGTCTCTAATTCAGGCTCTAGATCGGGGGTCATAAGGACCTATTAGGTTCATTACATGCAGGACTTAATAGAAAGGATGGTCACCAAGGATTGTCTTTTACCCCAATGGAAGAGAGCATCATGAAAGTCTGGAAGGATTACACCACTGAAGATGCCATTGTTGTTATAGAAGAAGTCATGAAAGCAATCAAGCCCAAAACAATAAATTTCTGCTAGAGAAAACTATGTCCAGATGTACATGATTTCACAGGATTTACGACAGAGTCAGTCTAGGAAATCATGTAACAGATTGTGGATATGGCCAAAAAAAAAAGGTGGAGGAAGGTGAAGGGTTTCAAGGTATGGATGTTGGGCCAGGTTTGGTGGCTCATGCCTCTATTTCCAGCAGTTTGGAAGGCCAAGGTGGGAAGATTGCTTGAGACCAGGAGTTTGAGACCATCCTGAGCAATATAGTAAGACCTCATCTCTATTAAAAATTTTTAAAAATCAAGCACTATTAGTCACCACACCACAGGAATGAACAGAAGGTGACTTGAAGGAGATGAGTGCTTCTGAACCAGAGCCAAATGACGAGGAGGAAGACATAGTAGAAGCAGTGCCAGAACTGTTGTTAAATAATCTCACAGAAGCGTTCTGATTATTCAAGACTGTTTTTGATGGCGTTTATGACATGCACTGGACCCTTCTATGATAGGAACATTGAAACTAAAGCAAGTAGGGCAAGGGTTGGTACAACATAGAAACATTTTCAGAAAATGAAAAGCAAAAGATAGAAATTACAATGTATTTACATAAAGTTACACTGAGTGTGCCTGCCTCCCCTGCCTCTCCTTTTATCTCTTCTACCCCAAGATAAGACCATTGCATTTTAAATGTATTCCATACTGATAGTAAAAAAAAAAAAAAAAAGTTAAATATAAAAAATACATAAGAACAAAGTTATCTACATTTCCATTACATGGCATAAGACTATAATTATATGATGCTCCCAACCTATAATGTATGTAGATTGTATATTTACACTGTAAATATTTGTGTCCTTTTTTGTGAATTTCATTCTTATTATTTCAAGCAGTTTGCAATGCCTTTAAGTATGCTTTGCGATATTTTGATGATTGTATAATTTCCAGTCTTAGAATTCCTATGATTTATCTAACTGCTTCTCTACTATTTTGTTTTTCCATCATTACAAATAATGTATAAGGTTATAAATGTATCCTTTCTCATTTCATCACACCATTGCCAACTCTAGTTATTATAAAAATTCTTTAGGCTAGGCATGGTGGCTCATGCCTGTAATCCCAGCACTTTGGGAGGCCAAGGTGGGTGGATCACTTGAGGCCAGGAGTTCAAGACCAGTCTGGCCAACATGGTGAAACCCCATCTCTACTAAAAATACAAAAATTAGCTGGTGTGGTGGCACACAACTGTAGTCCAAGTTACTTGGGAACCTGAGGTACGAGAATTGCTTCACACTGGGAGATGGAGGTTGCAGTGAGCTGAGATCATGCCACTGCACTCTAGCCTGGGCAACAGAGTGAGAGTCTTTCTCAAAAGAAAGTCTTTACCCATTTGATAGGCAAAAAATAACATAAATTACTTGTTTACCTATGAAGTAAAACTTTTTTTTATTGTTTTTGGCATTGTGTTCCTTTCATGAATTGTCTGTACATGTAGGAAAGGCTGTTCTTTATAATTTAGAAAGATAACTGAAATTGTTTTAAAAAATTGACACTTGAATAAGAACAGTTCATCTGTGGAGAGAAACATGTTTAGATGCTGCTAAATATCTGGGAATTCCATGCCCGGTGTAGCTGGAGAACGATTCTTGATCATGAATCACTAGGTGAAAACAAGGCAGGACTTCCTAAAGGTTTCTGTATTATCTTTCTGCAAATATAATCCACTCAGACAGTGGTTTCATAATTATATACTGGGCCACAGCATGTTCTTATTTTTATTTCTTTTTGTTTAATTTAAAGCACATGTTGAAGACATAATTTACTCTTTTTTTAAGTGATGTGAAAATTGCATAGTTTTCCAGAAGCATTACATTGCACATTTTAATTTTGAGCCTAATTCATATTTTGCTATGGAAACTTCTCTCTGTAAAATGGAAGACTAGCTCTAAGTCAGGCTTCTCTCCTATTTATTTCAGCTTCCCAGGGCCACTTTTCTCACTTGCCAGATCTGGGATTTCCTATTAGGAGTATCTCGAGAAAGATGGTAGAAGGCATGACTTGATCCCAAGAGTTTCTCTTTTTGACTTTTCTAGAAATAGCCTTTCTCACCTATTATCCTTCTCTCCCGTTTTTTTTCAAACTTTCTTCAAGTACTATACTCTTTAAAAACAGTTTAAATTTCATTAAAAACTGTAGCATGAATTTATATTCCAACTCATTCCAGTAGCACTTTAGGAAGGATTTTCTAGGAAGGAGGTTTTTTGTTCTGTTTTAAACGTAGTAAGACCTAGCTTCAGAGCACTCTAGGTCTCTAGCTAACTTGTTCCCCTTTGTCCCTAGGCTCTAGTCATCTAATGAATGAGGTGTTCCTTAGCATTATCTACAGATATGGCTTTACCTTCAGTTGTGTCAGGTTACATTTACCTAATGTCAGCAAGACTTCACATTTCATGTATGAATATCCAGATGAAATAAAGTCCTGGTTGTATTCACCATCACTATTTGGAGCCTTTTGTGTAATCATTAATCATTATTTATGCTTCACAGGTTTGTTGTGGCCTGTTCAGCCTGGAAATCCTGTCCCGAGACTGATGCCGAAAAGCTAGTTCAGCTGACTTTTGTGCTTTTATGATATGATACAGCTGATGAACACTACTCATCTTTAGAGATGAATCATCTATTAAGCACTTACCAAAACATATCATTAAACTGGGTGCTGGGAGTGAGTTGGTAATATGAGATGGGAAGGAATGTTGACTTGCTAACATTCCTTTAACAAGTTAAGAAAACTTGTTAAATGTAGAAATTAGTGGAATCATGCTCTCTAAATTTATTCTGCCATAGAAAGTAGAAATATTTTTAAGCTCCTCTGATGCAGCAGCAATGCAAATCATGACATAGTGAATATAGAACTATGCAGTATTTAAGCCTCAACAATCCAAATCTATAAATTTTAACAATGCAAGTCTTACTCTAATTTTTAAGTATTTTTGTTGGTACTTACATGGGTTATAAATCCTCTCTCTGGACATCAGTGTAGAGTCCATCTGTCAAGCACTTTAATGTTTTTAGCTACCAAAGGGTATGAATTACATTATTTTATGCTAATTTCCCTGAAATCAATGCCTTCTATGTTCACCACAGGGTTACAAGCCTCTTATGTTTGATGGGAAAGACCACTACAATTTAATGGTGATCTAAAGTAACTCTTTTGGGCTGGGTGCAGTGGCTCATGCCTATAATCTTAGCACTTTGGGAGGCCGAGGTGGGAGTATTGCCTGAAGCTAGGAGTTTGAGACCAGCCTGGGCAACAGGGTAAGGTCCTGTCTCTACAAGATCAAAAAACTAGTGGGGTATGATAGTGCATGTGTGCCTGTAGACCAAGCTACTTGAAGGCTGAGACAGGAGGATCAGTTGAGCCCAGGAGGTTGAGGCTGCAGTGAGCTGTGATGGTGCCCTTATGCTATAGCCTGGGCAAGAAAGTGAGACCCTGTCTCAAAAAAAAAACAAAGAAAAATAACTGTTTTGAACAGACAAATTAGGTAGTAGATGGAGATGTATACCCTCTATCACACACACATAAAACTGTAACAAAATTCATTGTGGTGTATTATAATTAGTTTTGTGAACATAAAAATAAAGCACTTATATTTAAACTTGTTACAGAGATTTTTAAAGGACTAATGTTAAATCAGATTATCAGAATTTTTTTCCTCCTCGCTGTTCAATTTTGTAGTTTTACTCTCAAAAAATGAAACTGCCAAAATTATATAGCTTTTTATGTTTGAATAAATGATTCATTCCTGTTTGCTTTTCTCGTGCTTTTTGACCTCGGTTATATGTTGCTGTGTAATTAACCATCCAAAACTTAGTGTCTTGTATCCGTTTATTGTTTCTCATGTCAGTTGTTGATAATAGCTAGACAGTTCTTCTGCTGGTCTTGCCTGTGTTTATTTATACAGCTATAATCATCAGGCAGCCAGGACTGAGGCTGGAAGGTTTAAGATCACCTCACCCACTATCTGCAAATTTGGTGGCTGGGACTCTCTCTCCTGACATGGTCTCTCGTCATCCAGTATTCAAAATTGAGCTTCCTTACTTGGTAGTGAGAGTGTTCTGAGAGGTGAAGGTCCCTTGAGGCCTAGGCCCTGAAGTCACATGCCATCACTTGGCTGCATTTTGTTGATTAAACCAAGTCACAAGGGAAGTTCAGATTTAAGGAGTGGGGAAAAAGTAATCTCTTGATAAGAGAAAGTCACTTTGTAAAAGAGTGGGCAGAGAGGGCATGATTATTGGGCACTATAGCAATCTGCCAGACATTTTAATATATATAAAGATTACATCATATTCAGTGTACTGATTCTATACATCCCTTTTAAAAAACACGTATGTTCTGAATTTGATAAGACTGATTTATTACTAACAGTTAAGCCCTTTACACTGTGCCAGCCTCTGTCCTGAAAAGCACCAGTACTGTTTCTCTGTGAAAACATTCAGAGTTGGCTTCTGTGACATTTGATACATTTCTTCATGGTTGGTATAGAAAAGGAAGATGAGATCTGAACTAAGAACCTTTTCCCTCACTCTAGTGCAGGGTTGTAAACTAGACAGCAAGGGTATTTAGAATCATTTGGTTGGTTTTTAAATACAGGTTAAGAATCCCAAATCTGAACACCAGAAATTCTCCAAAATCCAAAACATTTTGAGTGCTGACATAAGGAAATGCTCACTGGAACATTTAGGATTTCTGGACTTGGGCTGCTCAGCCAGTGAGTATAATGCAAATATTCTGACATATGAAACACTTCTGATCCCAAGCATTTTAGATAAGAATACTCAACCTATAATGTATAATGAGTGGGGTATTTTGGAAACTGCATCACCTGCACAGAAACCCCCTCTCAGTCACACCTCACCACTTTTCCTAACTTGCCTGACCTGAATAATCATCTAGAGTGCATTTTAAAAAACAGATTCCTGGGTCTCAACCCAGACCTACTGAATCTATTATTTTGTTTAGGAATAGATGCCCCGTGATTCTGACCAGGCAAGTTTGGGAATCATTATAGAGAAACAGGTTGAATACTACTTTGGGTCACTGCAGTAATACACTTTTTGCCTCACTTTTGTCTTGGTTAATCTGAAATTTGATCCACTCACACAGTGGTCACATTTGAAAAATTCTTTGGTAATATGGTTTATTATAGTTAGAAGAACTTTGGATAATTTACTGAATTTAACAACCTGATACGACACTAAGAACTAATTTGTTGCAGAAAATTGTGGAGAAAACAAAGGGAAAACATACGGAAACATTTCAATGTGGTTAGCTTCTAGGGGTTGTCTAGAATATTTTTGGCTTTCCATTAAACATACCTTTCCTTGTAGGAAAAACGGATTTTCTGGGAAAAGTAGTATATTTATAAAAGAGGACACAGTTGCTATAGAAACTCAGCATGTATCGTTGATGTTTGATGTTTCAAATTATATTGATAATTGTACATTTTAAATTAACGAGTTTAAAACTTTAAAGAAATACTTAATGACAGGGCTCTCTCTTGCTTAATGGAACTGATACGTGCTTTCAGAGTTAGCTAGATAGGGGCAATTTCATTTTCTCTTGGTCTTGGATGATAAAGCTGGAAATTCATTCATTTAAAAAACTTTGATTCCATAATAGAATTATTTAGAAAATTACCAAGAGAGATGAGGCTATTAAACAATTTATTTTTCTTTTGTACTTGGGAAAATTATTCCCAAACTATCTTGTCTACCCAACCCATTCAGGACCATAAGACCATTTTCCTATGTCTGTGGCTTCTATATTTCTACACCTGTACTTTTATCTTGAATTTTGTTCTTTTTCTGGATGTTTCTAATAACTTAGGGAGAGCCAGCCTGTTGTTTTAATACTTCAAGACAGGTGTCACTTCTAACTCTCAAATTTCAAATGCCGTAATAAACCCCAAATTGGATCTTCTAAATTGATTTAGAATGAGATGTACTTATGTTTTATGATGACAAACTAGAAACTTCTTTTACAAGTCAGATAAAATTGTAGAATAATTTGAATTTATTTTTAAAATATACTGTAGCAAAAGTTCATAAGTTCTGTGTCCCAGCCTGGACACTGACCATTGAAAAATAGATGCCTTTCTGTGCCAGCAGCTGCTGATGTGTGCCGTGCTCCTTGACTCTGCCATTCTGAAACACCACTATTAAGTCTGCATTCTGGATGGTGGACAGGCGGTGAGCAATCACAATGCAGGTGCGGCCTTCTCTGGCTTTGTCCAGGGCTTCTTGGACAACCTATTGATAAATCAGACAGACACCTTATCACAAAAATTATATAAATTAGTTTTAACATTCAAGTAAATTTGAAAATGTTACCATTCTAATAAACTTAATTTCTAATCTCTTAGAATCTTTGAACTTTATGCATGTGTATTTTGTATAATCAACATTTAATCTACATAGTTATGTTCTGCTTTTTAAATATAACACAAATGGGTTGCCATGCTGTAAAAAAATTTGTTAAGTATTTAAATTTTCTAATCTTCTGTTTAACTAGTTCCCTTTTGAGTATTTTCCAGTTTTTCATTCCTAATGTGCTAAAAATGTAATTTGTGCAGCTTTTTTCTTTTGAATGCTTTGTTTATAAAATAATCATTTTAGAAAATTTGGAATAAAGTATTCCATTACTTCAAAATAACCACTATCGGCCAGGCAAGGTGGCTCACGCCTGTAATCCCAGCACTTTGGGAGGCCGAGGCAGGCGGATCACAAGGTCAGGATTTGAGACCAGCCTGGCCAACATAATGAAACCCTGCCTCTACTAAAAATACAAAAATTAGCCGGGCATAGTGGCAGGCACCTGTAGTCCCAGCTACTTGGGAGGCTGAGGCAAGAGAATCGCTTGAACCCGGGAGGCAGAGGTTGCAGTGAGCCAGATTGCGCCACTGCACTACCACCTAGGCAACAGAGTGAGACCCTGTCTCAAAAAAATAAAAATTAAAAAAAACTCACTATCTAAAGTTCCATGCTTTCCCCCGTGCTTGTGTGTGTTTTTTTCATAGTTGACAACAAAATCCCTTCTATTTCATAAACTGAATAGGACATAAGTTGGGAGGCTACACACACCTTTTCACTTTCAGTATCCAGAGCCGATGTAGCTTCATCCAACAGGAGGATTTGAGGTTGTCTGATGAGGGCTCGGGCAATAGCAATCCTCTGTTTTTGACCTCCTGAGAGCTGAGTCCCCTTATCTCCCACTCTTGTTTCATATTTCTGCAAGTTAACCAAGTTATAAAGATGTTGAATGAACTGTTGCTTAACAGTTGACAGTTCTATTTATAAGAAAAACATTTAGAGTCAATAACAGTTTCTATAACATTTCAACTTAACAAAGTGTTTATTTTTAAAATCAAACTAGAAAACTAGTGACTTTAATTCTCAATGGTATTCTACAATAGAAAGTTGAGCAAATTTTCGAGTTCCTACCGTTATAATACCAGTTAATCTGATGTCACTGGAGTCCTATAAAGGTTAAATACGAATACTTTCAAAGTCTTTTTTTAAATTTCAAATGTTCATATGATCCATGTAGATACTAGTGTATTCTTTCAAACTTATTTATTCCCTTAAATATTTACTGAGCACATGCTATGCTATGAACTGTGAAAAATATGAAAATGAATTCAGCTTTGTTCCTGCCCTAAAGGAATTTATAATCTACAGAGAAAAACTGTACATATAAATCATTCAATGCAAGGTCAAGTAAGGACCAAATTACAATGATGCATTGCTTAATGACTGGGATATGTTCTGAAAACTGCATTATTAGGCAATGTTATTGTTGCACAAACATTGTACAGTATTTACACAAACCTAGATGGTATCACTATATACACTTAGGCAGTGTGGTATGGCCAATTGCTCCTAGGCTACAAACCTATACAGCATGTAACTGTACTGAATACTGGCAATTGTAACACAATGGTAAGTATTTGTGTATCTAAACATAGAAAAGGAACAGTAAAAATACAGTATAAAAGATTAAAAAATGGTACACCTGTATAGGGCACTTACCATGAATGGAGCTTGCAGGACTGGAGGTTGCCTGGGTGAGTCAGTAAGTGACTGGTGAGTGAATGTGAAGGCCTTACTGTATACTACTGCAGACTTTATGAACACTGTACACTTAGGCTACACTAAATTTTATAATTTTTAACAATAAATTAACCTTAGCTTACTTTGCCTTTTTTACTTTATAAATTTTTAAATTATTATTATTATTATTTTAGAGATCGGGTTTTGTTCTTTCACCCAGGCCAAAGTGCCGTGGTGTGATCATAGCTCACTGCAACCTTGGACTCTGGGGCTCAAGCAATCCCTCTCAAGTAGCTGAGACTACAAGAGTGTGCCACCAAGCCTGGCTAATTTTGTTTTGTTTTGTTTTGTAGAAACTAGATCTCCCTATGTTGCCCAGGCTGGGCTTGCCTGAAGTAATCCTCTCATCTCGGCCTCCCAAAGTGCTAAGACTACAGGCGTGAACTTTTAAATTTGTCAAACCTTTGGACTGTTTTGTAATAACACTTAGCTTAAAAACACATTGTACAGTTTTACAAAGATACTTTCTTTATGTCCTTATTCTATAAGTTTTCAGTCTAAAATTTTTTATGGCTGGGCACACTGGTTCATGCCTATAATCCAGCACTTTGGGAGGCTGAGGCAAGTGAATCACTTGAGGTCAGGAGTTCGAGACCAGCCTGGGCAACATGGTGAAACCCCATCTCTACCAAAAATACAAAAAATTAGCTGGGCGTGGTGGCGTGCACCTGTCCCAGCTACTCTGGAGGCTGACATGGGAGGATCATTTGAGCCCAGGAGGCAGAGGTTGCGGTGAGCCATGATCATCCCACTGTACTCCAGCCTAGGCAACAGAGCAGATGTCTCAAAAAAATTAATTTTTTATTTTTTACTTTTCACACTTTTATGTTATAAACTGAGATACAAACATACATTAGCCTAGGTCTATGCAAGATCAAGATAATCAATATCACTGTCTTCTACCTCCATGTTTTGTCCCACTGGAAGGCCTTCAGGAGCAATAATACACACACAGCTGCCATCATCTTCTACAACAGCAATGCCTGCCTAATGGAATACCTCCTGAAGGACCTGCCTAAGGCTATCTTATAATTAACTTTCTTTAAAATAGGAGGAGTATACTGTAACAACAAATAGTATAACAGATATATGAACCAGTAAGTCATTTGTTGTCATTATCAAGTATCATGCACTGTACATAGTAGTATGTGCTATACTCTTATACAACTGGCAGCGCAGTGGCTTTGTTATGCCAGCATCACCACAAACACATGAATTTTGTGTTGCACTATGATATTATAACAGCTATGTCACTAGGCAATAGGAATTTTTCAGCTCCATTATAATCTTATGGGAACCACTGTGGTATATGCAGTCTGTCATTGACCAAAATGTTATGTAACACATGACTGTAGTAGTATACACAGCACACTATGAAAGACCAGAATAGGGAGATAGAAGTTGTTGTGGAGACAGGGTGGAAGAAGGAAAAAAAAGGGGAAATAAATGAAAGAAACCTTTTTAGAGAAGTTTGGGGAGCTAGATTTTGAGATAACATTCTAGGCTGAGAAAGAACATGAATAGAGAGGTAAATTGAGTCAGTTCAGTTTGCAGGGCTTATGCAGTGATGTATATCATGTGAATTAATTTCCTAAAGTCCAGTGGTCACCTACATTCAGAGCTGAAGCTGTAAATTTTTCTATTCACAATCAAATCCAATATTTGATTCAGGTCAATGCCTGTGCATTAAAGGTTGGTAAGACTAACCAAAATGAAAGGTTTTTAAAATTTTATTTGTGGGTGTGAGTGATTTCTAACTATAGCAGAAACTAAAAGCAAAAACAATTAAGCTCTACGTCAGTGTAACCCAGTGGAACCTCGAATGCTGGAAGAATGCCATAAAATGAATTGTCCCTACCATCACTTTTAGGGACCTCAAGCCATCCTTCTGGGGCTACACATGTTTAAAGTGGACTCAAAATGGTCATGGACTGAAATTTAAAATGTAAAGCTATGAAACTTTTAGAAAAAAAATGCAGAAAATATTTTGGGCCTAGGGCTAGGCAACGAGTTCTTAGACTTGACACTGAAAGCATAATCCATACAAGGAAGAATTGATAAATTGGACCTCATCAAAAGTAAAACTTTTGCTCTGCAAAAGATCCTCTTATAGGATGAATAAACAAGCTACAGACTGGGAGAAAACATTTACAAACTACATATCCAACAGTAATTACAATATGTTAAAAAAAAAAAAAAAAAAGGAAAACTTCCCAAAACTCAGCAGTAAAAGAAAAATATCCAATTAGAATATGGGCAAACAACATGGAGACATTTCACCAAAGAGGATATATAGATGGCAAATAAGCATATAAAAAACTATGTTCAACATCATTTGCCATTGGGAAATGCATATTAAAGCCACAGTGATGTATCACTACACTCCTATCAGAGTGGTAAAAATAAAAACTAATGACAACAGTAAATGCTGGCAAAGATTCAGAGAAACTGCATTACTTAGACATTGCTGGTAGGAATGTAAAATGGGATGGCCACTCTGGAAAACAGTTGAGCAGTGGCTTATAAACTAAACATGAAATTGCCATACTGCTCCACAACTCCACTCCTGGGTCTTTATCCCAAAGAAATAAAAACTTGAATTCATACAGAAACCTGTATACAAGTATTTATAGCAGCTTTATTTGCAATAGCCAGAAACAGGAAATAACCCAGCTATCCTTCAACAGGTGAGTGGTTAAACTGTGGTACCTCCATACTGTGGAATACTATTCAGTAATAAAAAGCAATGCCTATGAATACACACAACTTCAGGGAATTAGCTGAATGACAAAAGATAATCCCAAAAGTTTACATACTGTATATATTTTTATAAAACATTTTTAAAATATAAAATTATACAAACAGAGAACAGATTGGTGTTTGCCAGAGTTTGGGAGGAGTGAGGGTGGGAGGAAGGGATGTATGCATGGCTCTAAAAGGGCAATATGAGGGATCTTTATGGAGATGGCAATGTTCTGTATCTTTTTTCTTTTGAGACAGAGTCTCACTCTGTCACCCAGGCTGGAGTGCAATGGTGCGATCTCGGCTCACTGCAACCTCCGTCTCTCAGGTTCAAGTAATTCTCCTGCCTCAGCCTCCTGAGTAGCTGCAACTACAGGTGCCTGCCAGCACGCCTGGTTAATTTTTGTGTTTTTAGTAGAGACAGGGTTTCAACATGTTGGCCAGGATGGTCTCACTCTCCTGTCCTCGTGATCCACCCACCTTGGCCTCCCAAAGTGCTCGGATTACAGGTGTGAGCCACCGCGCCAGTGTTCTGTATCTTAATTAGTGCATCTATGAATCCACATCTGCAATACAGCTGCACAGAACTAAATCCTTATGCAAATGAATGCAAGTAAAACAAGGGAAGTCTGAATAAGATCGGTGGAGTGTATCAATATCAGTATCCTGCTTGTGACACTGTATACCAGTTTTGCAAGATATTGTCATTGGCAGAAACTAGGTAAAGGGTACATAAGATCTCTGTATTCCTTACGACTACATGTAAATCTATAATTATCTCAAGATAAAAACTATAATTGTTTTAAAAGTACCATAGGGCTAAATCAAACATGACTGCAGTCTAAATGCAGCCCTCAATCACCAGTCTGCAACCTGAAGTATGGTGGTTTTCAGCTTCTCACTCCATTTGTATGAGGTAGGCATGACGTATTCCCATTTACAAATAAGGAAGCTTGGTATCCTGAAGTCAAGTGCCCTGTCCAAGTTGTTAATGTTAGTAAATCAACATATTTTGTTACAAGATTTTGTTGGCGTAACTTTGGTAATTGTTTGGGGGATAAAAAATAGTCTCTTCTGATTTCAGCTAAGAAGTTACCCGTTAACTTACATGGGGTAACGTCTCGATGAAAGGATGTATGTTGGAAGCTTTGGCTGCACTCACAATTTCATCCTGTGATACAACCCGGCTGTTGTCTCCATAGGCAATATTCTCGGCAATGCTGCAGTCAAATAGGATGGGCTCCTGAGACACGATTCCGAGTTGAGCTCTGAGCCACTGGACATTGAGTTTCTTTGCTTCTTGACCATCGAGAAGCTGAAAACCAAAGTCCACAAACTATAAGGAGGGTTTAAAAAAGAATAAAACTAAAAAGTTACTAGATTGTCCATTTGGAGGATTGTTGCATGAGGGCATCAGCAGCTGCAAAACAACAACCCTCCAAGACTTATACTATTGAGGCCAGCATGGCCAACGTGATGGTTTTTATGGTGATTAAGCCATCCCTATCTTGGTCTAACTGGCAAAATGGTAGCACATTTGACCCTCTTTTTTCACACTTCGCTTTGTCCTTGTCTGCCCTCCTCCAGCCATCTGTGTCCTACTCTGCCTTAAAGAAGCCTGCATCAAGGTGTCCCACTCAGGTCTGCTGTCCCCAGAATAATCGTAACCCTTCAACTTGACTTGATTTCCCCTCCCCACACACACCAGTGAAAAGCTGATCAGAAGCTTGGCCCCCAGATTCCAAAAGTTGGTTGACTCTGGTCCTACCCCTACCTTTCTTTTCCCTGAAAACTACTAGCCTTAACTCTCCCCCACCTCTCTGATAGCGCTAAGGACAAGAATCCAATGGAAAATGGACAAGTTACAAAGGGCAGTGTCTTTGGGAGATTTATTTTTGCTGGCAGTGATGGTTTTGTTTTTGTTTTACTTGCTATAGGCAGGAGGCATGGTGCTCCTAGGGAAGTGTTGTAATACGTACTTGAAACTACAGCCTTCTGTAAGGTAAAGGTTACAGGCAAAGGACTAGACACAAGCCCAGCTAGTCTTGATCTCAATAAAGAAAAAAATTCCCACCATAGTATCAGCACTTGACATTTACAGAGTTTTGGTGAGCTGGTTTGCCTATGTTACCTGCAGAATAGTTATAATAGCAAAGCATAAGATTTCCAGAGAGAAACAACTAAATTAGACTTAACAAGGCTGATTTAGGCTTAACAACTATTAATAAAACAACTTAAACAAGGCTTAACACTTTGGTGACTGTCTAATGGGGACAGGCTCCCAGGGCTTGGTCATGGGTGCCGTCCCAAGGTTATGGCAGATACAAGCATTATCGGTAAGAGTTGGTCTTCACTCAAGGAAGAGAGCCAGGGGGCTACATGCTAGAAAATCAATGACAAAAGCCAAATATGAAAGAGCTGGAGGTTGAGGATCAAAGTCAAAGTTTAGAGCCTAGAATTCAAGATAAGAGAAGGTGGCAAAACTGAAAGCGGTGGGGAGGCAATAAGCAGGTAGCACCCTGTTTTGGAAGTCAACTTTGAATTTGGGCAGGAGTTTGGGGTTCACCTTTATAAGCCAGTAAGTCAGTGTTTGCTTAGAAAAATCAGGCTGACCGGAAAGGTCCATGGCAGGGTAAAAATTAATTTTATATTCAGTATTTTCTGAACTAGACTGAATTCCAGACATTCTGTCCTATTGTCCCCATATATTTCTTGGATATGGTGCCAGTTTGGGGTTTATAGAATGTGGTCATTGTATCAAACAGGATTCTGGGTCTACATTTGTCCAATATTTTCCATTATGACAATATTGGTTGTGCCAATTAAAATATAGCCTTCAATCAAGTTACTAAGGAAATGTGCTCACCACTGTCCCCGTCAAGGGGTCGTAGAACCGCTCCAGGAGCTGGACCACTGTGCTCTTCCCACAGCCACTGCTGCCCACCAGGGCCAGTGTCTGGCCTTTCTTCACCTCCAGGCTCAGCCCCTGAAGCACTGGCACGTTTGGTCGGGTGGGATAGTTGAACACGACTTCATTAAATGTTATATTTCCTTCAAATTTATCCTGAATAAATGTTTAAATGTTGCTATTATAATTGGACTGATAATTATTGGAATAAGAAATATTATTTCAAGGAAACTTTACCAAAGACTGTAGTAGAGAAACATAAAATTTATATTTGGTATAGTTCTGGTGCCAGTTAATATTGATAGCAAGTTATTATGATGTGAAATGAAGGTGAGAGATAGAGGTACAGGTGAGATTAGACAAAAAGTCATTACCATGAGTTGTTATCTAACTCAGTTTCTGATTTCTTTAAGATATTGATTTAGCTTTCCCAACTGCTGATTCTGAAGCTGGAATCAAGCCAGTGTCCAAAAGGCTCTGAAGACTTGGAAATTTAGCAACAGTTTCTAACTAAAGTTTCAGTGGACAGCCCTGATGACAAACTCTGGCAGTTTCTTAAGTTCACTTTCTTTATTTCACTTACTGGACACAGCAATTTTATCAGAACATGAAATACCTGGGAAAGTCCTGGAAAGACTGTGTAAGTCCCAGTCTCTTTACCTGCACAGCTGCTTGTATATGACAATGTGTAGCATCTTGTGTCATACAAAGAACACTCAGATGTGAGTTTAAGTTACCTTTGTAGATAATAAAGCATAGGATTATTACTCTCATTGTGAATGAACTGCCTTCTTACCAATTATATTTAACCATTATAAAAAGTGACTAAAGTCAAACTGCTGATTGCGTTAACATGGCAGAATTATACCTTTACGTAGAAATGACTAAATTTTTGTGGAAACTATTCAGTTCTAATATATCTGGTTTTCCTTTTTTTTTATTTTGATGTGCTAAACTTCAGGATCCTTGAACCACCTATGAAGTTTTTAAATGCCAGTCAAGTTGCCCAAATATTAGCTATATAAATATTACAAATTAAATTAAACACATGTTGGTGTAATCATCACAAACTTATCCTGTAGCTATAATCTAGCAGACAGCAAGCGTTAGGGAAAAATTGATCAAGCATCATCAGGCATCAGAGAACTTACAGGCTTCAGCCCCTCTTCACTGTAGTTGTCAATCAAAGGTTGTCTTTCAAACAGCATGAATAAGTGGGCTGCAGACAGCTTAGCTTTAGCATAGTCTGGAGCAAATGAACTGGCATGTCCTAGAGCCACTGCACCAAACACAATTGCAGAAAACACCCTAGACAGAAGGAGAAGAATTCAAAAATTAGATTATATAATTAACTCCATGATGTTTGAAAGTCTAAAGGCATAGAGCTTACCAATATTTTCCTCTTTACTCCTTAATCACCCCTTTCTCCCCAACATACATTTCCATAAAATTCTAGTAACAAGATAAATCTAGGAGAGGGGCAACATCCACTTCGTGAGGGTTTGCCTTTTCTCGACTTGCTTTCTGACTTCCCTTTGCATAGGAGCCCCTAATTTCTTAGGACTACTGTGACTTTCCAAAGGTTTTTACTTTCAAGAAGAAGGTTATAACTGAATCTGATTTGTGAGCTCAGCTAATTTTAGTTGCTGGTTATACTCTTTTTAGAGTTGAGGGAATTGAAGCTCAAAGTGTGTAAGGGCCTTGATCAGTTCCAAGTAAGCTTTTTCTAATAAAGCTCAGGCCCTGACTGACTTCCAGTTTGTGGTTTCTTCTATACTACCACACAAATGATAATCATCATCACTGTAAATAATTTTTGTTAGGGAAAATAAGCCTTTACTAGAAATAGCTTTTTGTTTACAATTAAATTAACTATGCTATCAGTTATTATGCTTAGTACCTGGGTTTGATGACCACCAAGCCCCCACGACATGAGTTTGCCTGTATTAACAAACCTGCATATGTACCCCTGAACCTAAAATAAAAGTTAAAATAACTATTGACAGCACTCTGGAAAAAAAAGGTTACCTTAAACTAAAGTTCTATTTTCTAATTATATGCTCTTTAAAGGATGGATATTGATTATGACAACTTTTAGGAAGGGCTAAAGATCCTGAGATCTACAACTTCACAAAATATTTACTTTTGATACTAGCACTATCCCAGAGAAAGAAGTGGGAATTCTCTAGTAATAATAGAGAACTTTAAGTTTTCACCTCCCAAACTTCTCAAGCTAAGACATTAAAATGGGTTTTAGTGCCTAGGGGCTGGGATGAGAGGTATAGTAAGGCTTTCCTTTAAATATGATGAAAAGGTTAGTCGCCAAAAACTAAGTTTTAAAATAGTGATGAACAACCCACATGTGGCTGCATAGCTTCCCTGTACTGCCTGTTATTTCGTTTTAGCATGAAAGAGTAAAAAGCTGTCTTCTAGGTTTCCATAATTTAACATTTCAATGATTTTAAAAAAGAAAGGAAGCAGGATTAATGTAACTTTCCAACGGTTTTCACTTTCAGAAACGTTCTCAATATTTTTAATACAATAGTTGTACTCTAAGTTGTAATCCCCAGCTGCTAGTTCCATTTGTCCCCCAAAATCACTCCTCACTTTTTACCCATCTCTACCTTCTATCTCCCTACTCCATGTCTGGGGATTCCAACTGTCATGAACGGAATCAAAAGGTTTTCTGGTCCTCTGGTTTCACAGGGTTTGGCCAATGGAAGGCACAGCAGAGGATAGGGAGGCTGGAAGAGAGTGAGGCCAGGGGATGTGTTTCTTTGGCTTCTTTCCTGTCAGATTGCTTGTGCAGTTGCTGTCCCTCCATCAAAGACCACAGAGAGCACCTATGCTGAGTTCTGGCAATCTTTCCCTCCTCTTGCCTTTAGGCTTAGGGTGGTAGCAGTTTCTAGCTGGGTATTGCTGGGGTGTTAACTTCCTTCTTGGGTACTGCTTACCTTAACACTTCCCAGGCCTTCGTAAATAGACCCTTTAGCAAACTCATCACTTAACCCATTTGCTGTGCCATTTGTTTCCTGCTGGGATCCTGATACAAAGATTATACAGATACATTTTTTCATGGTAATTTTAATTTTGGATGAAAAAAAAAAAAATACCAGCTCTTACACACTTTTGCTTTTTTGTCTTGACCCTGTTTCAAAAATGGCCGTTCACCACTGCTTTAAAATCATCCCACCACAGCAGAAACATACTAAATGATGTTAAAAAGAGTGGCTTCCCTCTTTCAAGCCTAGATTGCAACCTAATGGAATGTACTGAGCACATTATGAAAAGAAGGCATCAAACAGACCAGTAGTTTGCCTTGGAAACCAAGGAAAAAGGAGAAGCTGAGAGGCAAATGTTGGCAGGGCCATCTCATCTCAGGCCTGGTTCAGGAGAGAGTGCCTTTGCCAGACTTCCATCAAGTATTCCCATCTCGTTTTCCAGGCCATGTTTTGGTTGTAGATAATAGTAAGCTATATAACCCTGTTTTGAGTCCATGGTCACCAGCAACTTTCTAATTATGTTTTTTTCTGCCTATATTCCATAATGAGAAAATTTGCATCATCCTGACCAGGGTTATATGTGCAACTAAAACTGTGCTTTCTGATCATTTTCATAAGCTTAATTGTAGTCCACAAAATGAAACTGCACTTGGAGTATTAACAAGATCAGATCTCTGTGCCTGCCAGGATGGAAACTGTGGTAAATTTAAATTCCTGACCTCATCTTTGGACACAGGAGTCATTTTTTTCCTACTCTAAACTTTTGCATAAACCTACTAAAACCTTATCATAGAATAATCTTAATATTTTTAAAACTACTTACAGAATAACATCTCTGAAGCGCATATGTCCATTCACAATGAGATACGCACCAAATCGAAAACAACCGGCGTAGGAAAAATACATAAATGCTTGTGAGATACTAAAAGTAATTCCATAGATGTGTGCCTTCTGCACAGAATTCCTGAAAAGCAAATCAGTATACTCGTAACCATCTCTTCAGCCTCCCTTAGCACTGTGTAGTGGAAAGTGCACGGCTTCTAAGTCTGGCCGACTGGATTTAAGTTCCACCTCCAGTTATATTAGTTTGGGTAAACGATAACTTCTCTAAACATTTATACAATGGAAATAATCACTGTAATGCAGAATTGTTTTGACAATTAAAAGCCATATAAATGTCTAGCTCAGTGCCTAGTTCATAGTGGTTCCTCAAATGATAACTGTTATTACATATTAATATCTGATGACTCCAATGTTCAACTCCTATTATGTAAGCATAGCTGTTGTTTCAAAAATGCCTAAAACGTCAGGATCTGAATTTAAGTTTGAATTATCTGAATGTGATTTACTACTGTTATGTTGTTTCCTGTAACTAGTTGTACTCTGTTAGGTTAAAATTCATGTTTCAGATTCACAAAAGTTGAGTCCCTGAAGTTTACATAGATATACACCAGAAGTCCTTTCCCAAGCTAGATCCTGCCAGCCCCTGTATATAATTTATTTTGTACAGTTTCTAATTTGACCTCATGCTATACTTTATTGGCTTCTGAATCCTCCAAAAGAACTATAATTGAGTTACTCTCAAATATGAGGGCATTTTGGCAAAAGGAAAATTCAAAGTGTCACTAATTTGGATGGTTTCACTTACGTGCTGTGAACATGGTGTTACAAAACTTAACTGAGCAATTTGTGATGCTATTGAATCTTTAAATTATAACCAAGTTCATAATTAGCTTCAGCTTTCTATTCTTCCTTAACCCTCCTTGAAGTTCAAAATAGGTTATCATTAATGGTGCATACATGTTTATATATCCAACATGAAATGGACACAAAGATGTAGCTGCATGTTCTTTAGTGTCATATGAAGTGTGCATAACTGAGGAGATGGCATAAATTCAGACTTTTGAAGATATCTGTTCAAATTTGCAAGTGTTCAGAACTACTGTTCCAGTCTGCAAAACTGTAATCTAAGTTGTGTTCAACTTTGTTTGTGTTAAAACATACTCATTTACAAAATCAGGCTGCGGTGGAAATGAGTGGCAAATGGTGCCATTAGGAGTTTCTTGAATTGCTCAACTATAAACCACTGAAATAGGCTGTGTTTCTTTATCTTCAGAGTAGGCTGGATCTGGTCCTCATTCAGAGAACAAATGAAATACTTTCCTCTGGAACATACCCAATAGCAAGTCTCACTTTTGGTTCAGTCTACACACTGCAAAGGAAGAGTTGAGCAATTCCTTAAAGGAATGTTTGTCCTAAGTCACCCAGATAGGTTATTTCTGTTGCCTGCACTGATGACCAAAGACTGTGCAATTCTCCATATCTTTTACCTCTTGGAGACCTATTCTTATTGTTGGCATAAGATGTAAAAAATATAATTCTGTGTCCTAGTCACATCAAAAAGTTACTTATTTTCAGTGATAGAATTATTGAAAAAAGGTCACCCTTATAGTCATATCATTGTTTGGAGCAGCAGAGCTTTTATTATCTTTTCAGGATAATAATTCAGCCTTAGGAAAGCACTAGGTTCTTGGCAGGAATCATATGGTTCATTACCTGTAAGGTCCGTACAATTTTTCAGCATACATTGATTCAAATTTTCTTTCCTGGGTCAAAGACACAACTGTCCTAATATTTTCTATTGCCTCTGTTGCAATCTGTAACACAGAATAGACCTTCATTAAAAGTGGTGTTTTTACTTCTGAAATAATGAAAAGCCCTAGGGCTCTGTCAAAAGCACCCTGAAGGTTATTTTGATAGGCTTTAATTTCCTTTACATTAAAAACAAAAGGTATAATATGTTCAAGACTAGCTTTATGACAAAACTGGTACTTCTGGCTCTGCTAAGTATGGTAGGCAAGTCTTTTTTTTTTTGAGACGGAGTCTCGCTGTCACCCAGGCTGGAGTACAGTGGCCGGATCTCAGGGTAGGCAAGTCTTTGTATGCCCAGGAAGGCTGATCAGCTTAGGGCAAGAACTGTGACCTGGGAACCAAGGGTATGGTTCTATTCCCAGCCTGCCACCAGACAGTTACATGACTGGCCTTAGTCACAACCCCTTTGTGGCCTGACTTTCTTCGCAGGGCAGAGTCCTAGAAGAAAGGATTAGGCTGTGATTTCTAAGGGCCAATTATTTCCTCCCTGAGTATAACTTCTTATGATAGCTGTCCACTCACAATGGGAAGGAGATCCCAATTATAAACAACATGAGCATGCTTTAAATCCGTGATTAAATCAGAGGCAGACATCTGACTAATCTGGGTCAATCAGATTTGGTTTCCTGGTCCTGGATACAAGTTTGAACTGTGAGGCCCTGTGGCTTCAGAGGCTGATGTGACATTGGGTATGTGTAAGAAGCTGGTCTGAATATATAACATCTGAGGAATGGAATAGGTATATAGGAAGACTCAGATATTAGAGCCTGTGGCTCTAAGAGCCAGTTAAACACAAACTGCCTGTATTTCCTGTACTTCGAAGTGTACTTACATCAAATCGCTTTTACCCAAACCAGCCAGAGAAGTTTTCTGATTCTTATAGCCAAACGACCCTTGACAAATGTTCATTGTCTGTGACTTAGCTATTTAGTCTAAATCATAGTTCTGTAGTTGAGTCATCTAAACCATCAGCACACAGAGCATAAGATCTTAATTTTAGGCTTTTAACAGCTTTAAGAGTTTTTTACCTCAGTTCTTAGCTTCTGTAATGAGCTAAAAGGAAGATATTTGATGCTTGAGACTGAATAACCACAGATTTTTCATTTGTAATAAAGATCTAACAGATAGCTATTACGAGAATAGAGAAAAATTACTGAGCTTTTACTATGTCCAAGTATTACCTCATTCACCGATATGATCTCATTTAGTGTCACAACCCTGAAAGGTAAATAGTATTCCTATTTACACAGATGAGAGAACCGAGGCACAGAGAAGTTAACTGAATTGCCTTAAGTTCTAAAGTTAGTAAGTAGCAAAGCAAGAATTCCAACCCAGGCTATCTGATGCGGAGTCCACGTTCCTAAGCCATTATGCTATTCTGCTACCCCTGCTGTGTAATTTACACAAGGAGAAACCAGTAATGACTTGACACTTCTCTTGACATTCTAGTCATGGGCCAACTGCTTTGCGGGTTAGCTCAGGCACAGAGGGCCCTTAATCTCAGTGACCAGACAGGGCCTGGATCAAGACGGTTATGAGGCAGTCTTCCCTTCCCACTCCCTGCCCAGCAACCAACACCCTCACTACCAAGCCCTTTTTGGAATATTGGGATGGGAATACTTCAAACTCTGTTGTCCTTTAACAATGATGAAACTGTACCCAGGTAAATGAGAGCATTTCTTTTTAAATAAACAGTGATTTAGGGTTTTTCTAGAACCTTCTTTCCGACTCTCACTCTCAATCAAGTGCTGACTGAGTAAACAATATTGAACTGTGATTGAACTGCTGATACTAACATTTAAACATTTTTAAATCTTTCGTATTTTTAAAAGCCCTAGTAGGTCAAAGTAGCTACTAAAAATATTAAACTGGCCAGTCTGAGTTATTCAATCTCTGATCCCTAGAATAACAGGGTTTTAGCTGGAAGGAACTTGGGACAGTATCTGGTACAATTTCTCATTTTACTAAAGTGGAACGTGAGGACCAGAGAAGTTGGGCATCTTCTCCAGCCTCACACGCTGTGAGTAGCAAGACCAAGACTAATAACGCAAGATTTTGTTTTGTTTCAATACTGCTCAATTCTACCTGCTCTACTCTTGACAAAATTCTAACAATTAATGGAGTTAAGACTATTAACTAGATTCAAGATGTTTTCTATCATGTTAACTTGTCTAAGAAAAGTTTATTTTCATTCCATCCAACTGACCATTCTCCCATATGAAATGTGGAAAGAAGCAGGATTGAGGGGAGGAAACAGAGCTACACAGTGTTTCTTCAGCAGTTAGTTGAGACACTCAGAAGTAAAGGAAATGGTGCCCTAAGGTACCCACAGTCAGCAGCCAAGAGAATCTTCAAGAACTCTGGACACCCAGGGGTTCCCAACTCCTGGGAACCACATATTATCCTAGCAAGCTCCAAGTCCTGGAGAGGATGCAGGATGAAAATGAGGAGAGTCCATTCTGATGGAAATCTGGAGATACTATTATACCTAACACTGCACACAGCAGCAGTTGACGCCGGTTACAAGAGGACAGGAAAGGATTTCACCAGACATAACTGATTTAGTGGAAACACGGTTGGTCCAAATGTTAATCTTCCCCCTTAATATGGCACCTCTGAAGCTAGTCACTCACCCAGTCTCTGACGCCTTCTTCCCTATGGAGATACTGTCTGTTCCATTTCTCATAACTAGTGAAGGTCAGTTGCAGTAATGTTCATAAAAGGGCTTTGTAAAGTGCAATGCTATAAAAACTATATTACAATTTATATTTATCATCTGCTTCACTTCCTCATGTTTCAATAAAGGATAATAATTACATAAATCAGACTAAAATGTTCATGGGTATAATCTACATTTGAACATTTAAGTGCATGTACATGTAAATAAAATGTTTATGTGTAGATTTAGACACACTTAAACACATATAAAGAGACCATATAGTAGAGATAAGAACTTTGAAACTAGACCTGAACTTAAATCCCAGCCAAATCTCTAACTTCTGTTTGAATCTCAGGTTCTGCATTTCTGAGATTGGGATAACAATAGTGCCTGCCTTATAGGATTATTGTGAAGATGTAATAAATTGGTGCATATAAATACGTAGCACAATAACTGGCACATAGTAAGGCTCAAGTAAATGTTAAGCCCAATTGCCATTATAGTGAGAACCACAAAATTGAGGCATTACTGCCATCTGGTGGCTGCCACCTTAATTATAGAAATCACAGCCAAGAAGAAGAGGATCTCTTAAATACCAGCACATGTCTGACCCTGAACAATTCACTTACAGTCTTCTGCATGAAGGTTTCTGAAACAGGGATGACACTTGTCCAAACAGTAGCATTGGGATATGAAGTAAAATGAAATGCACTTTGAATATTCAGAAGTTCTTTATCATAACTATGTTAACTGCTTTCTATAAGCTGAAAGTTTTATGTTAATCACCTTATATTTAAGTTCTAGACATTAATACAGTAAAATATTTCATACACAATTGACAATTATTAGTTGTAGTGAGCACATTTAATTATTAAAGCCTGCATATCATGATAAATAATTCAAATAAAACACATGTCTAAAAACAACACTTACACTAATTGAAACCTTATTTGACCTACCTTTCCAGCAGCTTCCAGTTCTTTTTTATCTCTTTTGGCATTTCCAGCCAACAATTTCATTTCAACAATTCCTGATACAGCAATAATTGGAACAACTGCTAATAGCAATAGGGTTAACTGCCAACCGTAGATAAATGATATGATAATACCAGTTCCAAGGTTAGCTATATTCTGTGCAATTAAAGCCAACCTAGTTCCTGTGGCCTGGAAGAGAAAAAGCACAGAGAAACTGTAGTTTTAAGCTCCAATGCATGCGCTCCAGCCTTAGCCTCTTGGTCAGAATGATGAGTGGGTTCTGTGCCTGAGCTACATTGGCTTACTTTCATTACAATAAACCCACGACACCTGTGCTTAACTCATGAGGCTCTGCAGACTTTTCTTCATTGTGCCTTTACACTCTCATTCCTCTCTTGCCCACCCGAACCAACATTCTAGAACCAAGTAATCAATTTCTCCGCTTTGTGGATGGGCACTGGGGGTGCATGTATTTTTTCATAGATGCAATGTTCAAAGAGGAAACTAACTCCAATGTACCTGGGTAATTTTAAAGACCATTTGCTTCAAAAGTTTAAAAGGGAAATTTACACACTCCCAGAGACCATCTTTTGCTACAAAGGGTACGTGTCCTAAGAGACAATCCACCACAAAGCACATATAAGGATGAATTAGTGTTGTACTGCTCACTGCTCAGAAAACAAAGGTGGCTGTAGCGACATTACAGTCGGCTCTCTGCATCCATTCCTCCTTCTCCTGTTGTGGGGAAGCAGTGAGCAGCAAAGTAATCCACCTCAGCTACAGGGGTGGGGATGTATGCCACACAGAACACTGCTGTCCCCTGGAGACAGCTAGTGGTTCAGGGTGGGGCATGTGACCCAAATTAGCCCAAATTAGATTTCAGCAAAGGGTTTTGTTTGGGGGTTGAGGTAAAGGTGTGTGCTCTCTTTCACTGGATGGGAAATAAGGAAGCTTGTAGTTCTAATTACTATTAGCAGCCATCCTGTGACTGCAGGGAATCAGCCTTGGGATAAAGCCAAAGCCAGTGATGGGAACCTGGATTCTGGATTAAATCTGGAGGGGCAGTGGGTCAACCAACGCTGAAGTTTAATCTTCTGCTTATTGTTTTGATTTGAGCTTTCTGCTATTTCTAGCTAGAAGCATCTTAACAAGTGTGGGTATGCTATATGCTTATCTAAAACCATGTTTGTAAAAAAATACAAGTAGAGTGCAGTCTACATACTCCTTGGACTTGGGCAGCATCCGTGGCAAGTCTTGTAGAAAGTGCACCAGTACTGTTTTTATGGTCATCAAACCAGCTCATGTCCTATGGCATAAAATATACCTTTATATTAGTTCAAAATTAAAACAAGCAAAGAAAACCAGACAAAGCCTCCCAAAGCTCCAAGGCTGAGGAAATTTAGAGAATACCTCAAATGCAGTGTAGAGTCCCTGGCCTTGCTCTGAGCACAATCCCCCAGAATCTGGCAGAACCCAGCTTCCTGACTGCTCTGTGGTAGCAGGGAGAGCATCTCTGGTCTAGGGGAGCAGGGCTCACCCAGATGGCTGCCATGATTTTTGCCAGCTTCGCCCAAGGCTGGGAGGCTGGTGGGCATTCCATTCACCCAACCATCATGTCTTTCACTATGGACACTTCTGCCCTGATATGGTGTTGTCTCTCATAAAGGGTGGTGGAGCTGTCTTGGACATGTTGTTCTGATAGATTCTAGGCAGGAGAAAATAAGCCCTGGTTTCTCACCAAGCTTTTGTTTGAAATTAAAAAAAAAAAAAAAAAAAAAACACTGATTAAAAGTGTGTCTTATATCTAGTTAGCCACAGGTGAAAAAAGAAGCATGTCTGAGACTTGATTTTAATTGTAAGCTACTCATCCATGGCATCTTTTACCTTCACATAATTTTTCCTGCATAGCAAGAGTTTAGGAGATACTGAAATAGGATTTGTAAACAGATTTAATTAGAATATACTCCCTACTATGTGCCCATTTGTGAACAGAAATGTAATCAGTTCCTGTCAATTGAATGGATAATATTCTGGCCCTCTCTTAGGCATTTTCTATAAAAATAGATAATTCATGTTTGCACATTTTCCTATGTCATGCACTAGAATGTGAACTTACCAGGAGAGTAAATAATGGATTGTGCAGTACTAGCCACCAGCACACTGTCTGGTACATGATAAGTAATGTTTGAATAAACCAACACATGAATTAATGTGAAGATAGACCTCAAATAAGAAATAAACAAAACAATTATTAACATTTGAGAATACCTACAGTTAGTATGGTAGATTATGGTACATGAGATTAAATGCTACCAACTAGCTTTTCTTGGTTTAAAGACATCCTGGAGTCTCAATGGACTCACCAGGGCCTGCACAGGATCCAGAAAAGAGATACAGGTCTTTGAAATGATAGTGTCTACATGGAGAGAGATATTTACAGAATAAGCCAAAGCTACCCAAACAAAGCCTATTTCTGTGAAAAAAAAAATCATGAGAGGTCTTTAGCTCTTGAAGGACCAGGACAATTTGTAGGACTCTGCCCCATCCTTGCATGAATACCATGGGGGGAAAACATGCCTATCAACATAGCAATAAGAACAGTAAGAAACTTAATACGGAAGAAATGTGAAAACCCAGAAGGCATTCTCCAGCGCACACTCCTACCTGTCTTAGCATTGCTTTAAAAGCCATTGACCGTAGTCTCCTGGTGAGGATCTCGCCAGCTTTCCCAAACGTGAAACCCTGGTTGAGAAAAAAGGCTATGGTCTCTTTTGATCTTTATGTATGTAATTGCACCAGACCAATCCTGTTCAACTTTTATGTAGCAAAGTTATGAGCTGTTTTACAGTTGCCACAGACCCTCAAGTCATGTTAATAACCTGAGCAACCCCAGATGAATCAAACATGCAGCCATAGCGGGAACCTAAGTGCTCCGAACCAAGAATCAGGGACTGAATGAAGAAGCAGACACCACAGTGCAGGATGCAGGATTCGATCAGATCGAGCTCTGACATCACCCCATGGCAGGATCCAGTCAGATAGTGCTTCCTGGCATCACCTCATTGCAAGATCCAATCAGATCACATTTCATTACAATATGCTTATAAAACCTGACCCAGCCTCCAGCTTGGGGAGACACTGCTTTGGGAACTATGCCCTGTGAGCTCCTCACTTGTGACAAGTTATAAAATTCCTTTGCTAAATCCTCCTTGATGTGGTCATTGGATTGAAACCCACGAAGTGACCAAACCCACTTCCTGTGTGGGTAACAGTGCCTAGTATTCTGACACAGGTGCATATATTCACATTGATTTTACATTATTTGTATGTTAATCATCTATTTAAATAACAAAAGTCCAGGACCAAATACGAATTCAAAGCTCCCATGTGAAATTCATGTACTGCAAAATCATTAGTATACATTAGAATCAAAGGCCAAAAATCTTAAAGGTGTCCAGTACTGGCTTCTAAACCATTCTAAATAAGTTTATTTTTCAAAACTTTGAAGGGCAACATCTCAGTGACAAAGATACTGTGTTTAACTGCAACATTCAGTGTGTTCCTACTACTTCCAATAAAGCAGTTAAATACAGAAGTAACAAAGTCCTACACAGGAATTCATTTTGGCTCGTGCAGTGTAGAGGAAGGATGTCCTTAGAAACAAGATCCAAATGAGTCTGCTGGTTCCTGGTCACTGCTCCACCTGCACTCAAATTGGGGAACAATCAGGGTACTCTTCCTTCTCCAGCCTCTTTGGGACAATTTCCTTCTAATTACCACATCCAAACTGGAGAGGAGTCCAGATGTCCAGAAGTGGGTTTACTTCTGGGATGTGTGAGTCTCCAGCCACACTGTGAGTGTTGGGGTAGCCGTGCCGAGGGCACATTGGGGAGTGCACATCAGAACTGTTTACTAAGCCGGGGGATGGGTGATCAGTGCACCTGGTGAATAGGCCCCAGGTGTTCCTTGTCCAGGACCAGACTGCCCTCCCCCTCCATTTGCTGGCAGATTGCTACAGGCAATACAGTTCTATGCATCAGCCCACTGTTCCTGCAGCCCCTGAAATACATTTTTCTAGCTGCACTGCCTAGCATCCCACGGATTGGGGCTGGATCAGATCATTGAGTTATGTCTAGTAGGGCAATGATTTCTAAATAAAAAGCCTGGTTTATTTTTGCCATTGGTTCAACAATAATAAAAGAGAAGCATGCTGGCACGACTAGGAAACACTATTTTGCTGACTGGATTGTATTAGATTTGAAAGGCCTATGTGGTGCCCACTGGGTTAAAGAGACAAAAGAAATTAGAGAGAAGTCTAACTAGGTATAAAAGTACAATTAGAGAGTTTGACTAGTTTATTTTGGCCAGGTCTACAATATTAGAATGCAAAATATTGTGTTCTTTCAAATAGTTCATCAATTAAGTAGGAAAAGATCAGAGAATTTACTTGTTATTCTATAGAGTAACAACAGGAAAGAGAATGCTATTGGACTGTACTTTCCCAGTTCACAACCTGTTGAATTTAAGTTACTCTTATGTTCTGCAGTAAACTGAGGTCTCTTGTTCCTTGGTAATGAATGTTTGCTAAGGGCAAACTCGTAATCTAATATAATTTAGGACACAAGGAAGTCACAGTTCCCCCTGATAAGGAGTCTACCCTCCAGCAGAGCCTTATGCCAATCGTGTCTGCAATTTATTTCACTGTAAGAATTTGGAGGCTCCATTAGGTTTAATTTAACTTCTCTAATTAAATTATAAACTTGATGAGAACGGCAAATCATGGGTACCTACCTGAAAGAAGAAAGTAAAAAAAGAAATAATTCCCAGACATAAGAAAAGCAAAGAGAACATGTTGCACTTCTGCTGCTTCACTGCATCATCGCCTGGTCCAAAAATCTACAAAAGAATATTTAAAATGCCCACTTGGATTACATGATTGATCCTTGTTCATTCCTCCCATAAATAGTGGCTTGACTGTCACATGTTTAAAACTAGGCTTCAAATATGTAGGGTTTTGGTAATTGTGGTAAAATATACATAACACAAAATTCACCATTTTAACCATTTTTAAGTGTATAATTCAGTGGCATTAAGTTTAGTCACATTGTTGTGCAACTTTCACCACTATCCATCTACAGAACTTTTCACCTTCCCAAACTTCCCAAACTTGATACTATTACAATGACTTCCCATTCCCTCCCTCCTCCCAGTTTCTGGTAATCTCTATTCTACTTTCTGACTGCATGGTTATTAACATAGGTTGACATACTGCAATATGGACTGTGAGTGGCTTCACATTTTAGCATTTGTTCCTCTTCCTATATGTCCCCTTTTCCCTCTGATTCCTCCCTGCCCCAGCCCTCCACTTCTCATTCCATCAGGCTTCTACCCAGAGGGTCCTCTCCTGAGCATTCTATCTGAAACAGCACCCCCAGCTAACCCCTCTCTATTACCCTACCCATCTTTTAAAACACTTGTTATCCCTCAACACGTTACATGTTTGTGGGATTATTTGTTTGTCTGTTGCGTATCTTCCCCAACAGAAACCATGCTGTTTGAGGACATGACTTGGTTTATTTGTGTACCACTGTATCTCCAGTGCCTGGAGAAGCACTAGGCACATAGATGCCCCAAAATATATAGTCTACATTGCCTTGAATTGCAAGAGAGCCAGAACTTGCTTTGTTTTGAAACTTTAAAAGATGTGGGGGAGGATCCTTTCTAATTTATTTATTTTTTGGCTTGTGGTCTTAATTGTGGATCAATGTCCAACATCACAAAATAATAAACTCATAACATGATGGAGAATTATTTGTCCTCAACAACAAAGTCTCTCCAATAATGTTAGAGGTTGACTAAAATTGTAGAATACAAACTCTGGATTTCATGGAATTGATGGAGGCTTTATATCTGTGATAACTTCCTTTAAATATCCCCCAATTAATTGAATGATTGACTAGTATGTTTTCGTTCTTAGTCTCGGACTCCCCAAGCCTTGGAAGGATTGCTAAAATGGGGTGGCTATTGCTTTTTGAATACTTACTACAAGGCACACACTCTTAAATGCTTTCCAGATAGTTACCTATATAATCTCTTCTCAGCCATGTTATGAGGTAGATTTATTGTATAGATGAAGAAACTGAGGTACCGAGAGCTATTGAGTGGTGAGGCCAGTCTATACCCAATGCCTGGACTCTTATTAAACTCTATGACTTTAACCCCTCCCTGCTCCACTCTCTCTCCACCTCACTGTGCGACGTGTACCAGCTTCTCTACACAAACAGATTGGGGATCATTGTCTGACACCAGTTTCACCAAATGAAGACAGCTCATTAGAATGCCTTCTTCACTGATTTTACATTTTATAATTTCATTAATATCATAACTTAGAGTGATTCAAAGGCTACTTATCTTTTCCCTCACAGCTTTTCTCAAAAGGGATTTAAGGACTTTGGCTTAGTTTAAGGCTGCTTAATCCCAGAATGGAGCCAGTTAGTGAGGTTGGGAGAAGCAGCAGCTGATGTACTGATTTAATTCAGGCTGTTATGGGATGTTTGCAAACTTACCTCTATGATCTCTGAGAATATGACTGAAAATGCCGGCTGAAGCCCCCCATTGGCAATGGCACATACTGTTCCCACGACGAAGTAGGGCCATTCTGTTTTATTCAGTTTCAGGACCTTCAGAAAAGATACTGGTGGCACGTTTGCTTCCTAGAACATATAAACATCAGGGCAAACTGGTGATGACACAACAGTTACCACAGTCTGTAGACATAGAAAAGGCATGGCCATTGCCCTCAAGGGACTTGCAAACTAGGTGCAGAGAATGACAAGCAAACTACTAGAGAGTAGGACAGTATATTATAACATGTTAACAACGTTTACTGATTACACATCATAAACTGAGTATAGGTTGTTCGGCCAAGAAGCAACCTTCATGGTGTGCTTAGCCCGTCCCTATTCTGGCCTCAGCAGACTGTGANCACAGTCTGTAGACATAGAAAAGGCATGGCCATTGCCCTCAAGGGACTTGCAAACTAGGTGCAGAGAATGACAAGCAAACTACTAGAGAGTAGGACAGTATATTATAACATGTTAACAACGTTTACTGATTACACATCATAAACTGAGTATAGGTTGTTCGGCCAAGAAGCAACCTTCATGGTGTGCTTAGCCCGTCCCTATTCTGGCCTCAGCAGACTGTGAGGTAGTAGGGTCTGGGCACAAACACCTTGGCATCCAGCTCTGGAGTCACACAACACTGTGTTGGTGTGACAGTCATGGCTGGGCCACATGAGCTGAGCTGCAGTTTTCTCATATATTATGATACAGTACTGCCTCTCTAACAGGGATGATATCAGGGTCAAATGAGACAATACACCTGAGTAGATGGATAAACATCTTTGCAAATGTAGGAAACCATTACTAACTGGAGAACATGGGCTTGGCCTCCTCACCCCAAAACCTTGCCTTTTCTGTGTCATATTTCCAACTCACAAAACCAAATTAATTACATTCCTTTTCTCTTATCACACTTTTCCCTGTGCAGAGTTCTCTTATTTCATAGCTTAGCTTGTTTGTGATTTTTTTGTTTACATATCTCCATTTCTAGTATGTAACTTTTTTTTAAAGGTAAATATTATATCTTTATATTCCTAGAAAGTATCCAATTCCTGGCACATATAAGATTCTCAGCAAATGTTTAATTAAATGTCCGACCAAGCATGCAGGATTTAGGTCTCATAAAGAATGTTCTGATGATAGAAGCAGTTTAACATTAAACTTGAGACATAGGTGACTATGGAATCCCAAAAGCTTGAGGTCGCTGAGAAAGGTTATATTTATATCTATAAAAAACAGAGAATATTGAAGTAGGTTCTATTCAGCCTTCTTCTTACAAATTACCCATTTTTTCTGTATTTCAGGGTTTTTTTTTTTTTCCTCTCTAGTTAACATTATCTTTAAGTCCCTATCTCCAGCATAATGAATGAATCTTTTTCTTGAATTACTGCTCTTCAGCACACAAACAGGTCTACTCAGGTCCCTCTAATCAGACTTAATCTCTCCCTCTCCTTTGACATGTTGTTTTCTCCCTACAGTGGTACTTGGGACAATGTTGTTGATTGCAGCATTTCCTGCCGCCCCCTCTTCTCTGTGCATTTCTTCAAGAGACGTGCTCCTGTGAAATACTGGACTTTAAAGAGATAGCAAAATAACTCTCAAAATAAATGAGGAAATGAAAAGTGGATAATTCCATAGCCAAAAGAGGAGAAATTGCTTATCTTACTTATAATAATGAAGCTCCAAAATGGTACAATTGTTATTCTTCTTTCTAGAAATATACCAAGATTAAGACCTCTAAGAGAGGCCTTGTAATTTCTGCAGTAATAGCCTACACAGATAAAAACAGATGCACTGAATTCTTGGTAGAATTAGTTTTCTCAGGCCAATACAAGAGTAAAAATAAACTCAGCCTTCGTCAATAAACAACATCAAAATAGATCAAAACTATTTCTTGAAATAAGGAAATTTTTTTTGGAATGGATTCCCTCTCTATAATAAAATTATTTGTTCCAGCCTGGGCAACATGGTAAAACCTCATCTCTATAAAAAGCACAAAAAAATTAACCAGGTGTGGTGGTACACACCTGTAGTCCCGGCTACTCAGGAGGCTGAAGTGGGACAATCAGTTGACCCCAGGAAGTGGAGGTTGCAGTGAGCTGCGATTGTACCACTGTGCTTCAGCCTGGGCAACACAGCAAGACCCTGTCTCAAAAAATAACATTAAAAATAAATAAATAAATAAAATTGTTAACTGGAATTAATAATCTCCTAAATCCAACGTTGCTATTTCTCACCATTCTCCTCTTTTTCTAAGTAAGATAATTCCAATCTAGAGTGTCAATGCATACAGCAAAAAAAAAGAAAAAAATTGAATTTTCCATACTCATGCTAAGTATGGCCATGTGATTGAATTATGACCAATGACTTATAAGTAATAGTATTATATGGGAATTCTGGAAAACCTCTTTGTTTCTTCCTGTTGCTTGGACCACAGATGTGATAGGTAGGGCTTCAGGAGCCACCTTAGATCATAAGTGATCCTGAGGATGGAAACCTGATGCCAGGGTAGTGCAGATAAAGATGAAGGGAGCTTGTGTCTATGGGGACTGTGGAGCTACCAGTTTAGCCCTGAGTTTTTCACCTCTAAGATTTTGGTATGTGAAACAGAAATAAAAGCTCTTAATTTGCTTAAACAGATGCTATTCTGGGTTTCCTAATAAAGATAATCAAATGTAATCCTACCCAATAGAGTATGCAAATATCAGGGCCTCTCGTTTTGGACCAGTCTTATTATCTCTGGACCTCAAAGATGAATATCAAATTCAATTTTAATATTAAGCCTCTCAGCACAAAGACTACATTTCTGGATTTTTCTTCCCTTGAAAATCCATTTATAATTGGAACTGATTTCAATTCATTGTCAAATACATTTAAAATTTGAATTTTTTTTTCTTTACAAAGAGTATGGCTCATAGTAGCAGTCATCTGTGCCTGAAAATATTTGCAAGGCTAAGAATTTCAACAATTGTAGCAAAACTACAAAGAAAAGACTTAATTTAAGTGAAAACAACTTACAAGTCCATCGATTTCCACATCAAGGCTATTCTGACACATTTGTGAATTTTAAGGTTTTCTGAGTAGAATGCCTAAATAGGCGAGATTTCCAGCCATTTGGGGCCATTCCAGTGGCAGCCTTTTCATCATTTAGTTCAAATTCTTCTGACTGGATCTGGCTTCCTGATGTCTGAAAGAATATCAAGACATTAAAGTGTGTGTGTGTGTGTGTGTGTGTGTGTGTGTGTGTGTGTCCAAATGGACGTAACCTCTAAGTTTAGAATCATAAAGCAATTTGGAATATTACATGTATCAAGCTTTTCAGATTTCCTAACTGCTTCTCAATCAAGGATAGCTAAAAACCTATAAAGAACTATAGAAAAGTTAAATTCAATTTGACAATAAGAAAATTGGAGTATAAGAGTATTTTCTAAAAAGTTAAAGACACATTTTCATAATCCAGAAGGTATACAGGAATTTACTCAATATGCAGTAATCCAGGGAACAAGTCATGGCCACCAAGAAAGGGAAGAAGAGTACATGGAAACACTACTAAGGGTTTGTTTTTAAATCTACAAACAAGGAAAGCTGAATCAAAGAGCCTGATCACTACCCACGGGAGGTAAAACTGTCTTCCTTGACTGGCTGAGTATGGTCATCTTCCTTCCTCATAGTCCTGCTCTGACGCACACCTTGACCCATGTGACCCAACATGCAGGCTCAGCATCATTGCTGACTGTGAGATCAATTCTCTTTTTAATGGGAATGGGGATGGAGAGTGGTGATCTAAGGACTTCTAGTTCACTGCCTAGTAAGGGTGAGGGAACATCAAGCCCTGCTGGAGTTGGACTTTGGTCTGCTTCCCTATTTGCTTCATCTATGTCCAACTACACATCTTAATGGTTGGTTCAGGGTCTTAGTCCTTGTAGTAGTGTCTTGTTCTTGCTCCTCCCTTCAAGTCCTGCCCTGAACCCAATCTTCTGGCTAGTGCCTTACTGTACCTACAATAGCCAATTATGATCTCTTAGCAGTTGCTCATTCAACATCTGACAGAACACTGCTCATGTGCTTATATATTGCCTTGAACCACATTGCAATGATATGTTCTGCTTGGTGAACTTCCTTATTTGCTCATTACTGAATCAATTTTATACCATCTCTCAACAAAAACCAACCTAGGCTACAGACTTTGTAACTTATCCCTTGCATTCTCACTGCCATCTGTTCCCACACTGCTACCAGATTTATTTTCCTAAAGGGCAGCTCAAAATCATCCCCAGCTTCCCAGTACCTGCCCAAGCCTGTATCCCCAAAAATCTAGCTCATGGCAAGTCAAACCGGACCACCTCTCATGAATACCTCCCCGGAACTTTTCCTCTTTCTGTAATCTCATCTATGCTATCAAGAGGTCCATCTCAACGGAGAGTTCTTCCAATAAGCCCATTCAGATTTTAGCTTCCTTCTATGACCAAATGAACATCACCTGTCTCTTTCATAATATTTTTTCTGTGCCTTACCTAAAACACTCACTTGGTGTTGGGTGCTTCAGCTGAAAGTCATCAAGCTCCAAGCCAAGATAGCCACTTTTCCACCAGGTGTTAAAAAGTATCTATTTAAAACCAGTAGCCCTCATTTCTTCCACCCAGATATACTTCAGATGTCTCAAAGATTTAATTGTAAAAAGCAGAACAGTAAATTCTGAAAGGAAATGGGGTGAATATCCTTTCAAAGAACAACCTCAAATCCTGACGACATGGAGGAAAAAACTGACAACCTAATTACATACAATTTTAAAGCTTCTTTATGGTAGCCAAATACAACAAAGTGAAATGGAAAGGAACAAAGCAGGAAAAAAAAATCTCTCCAATACATGCAAGAGAAGAGTGTATTTCCTTTTATGTAAAGAGTTCTTACAAATCAATAAGAATATTAGGAACAACACAACAGAAAAATGTCCTAATACAGGAACAAATACTTTCACAGAGGAAGAAAAATATAAATGGCCAATAAAAATGTGAAAATAAGCTCAATATTATAAATAGTTAAATTTGAAGGTACTGTTTAACTCTTTAAACTGGCAAAGATGAAACATAAATACGAAATGGCTATCAGTGGCTATTTGTAGGGATTTGGCTTATGATGACTTTCAAGTGTCTAAAATGTACGTTTGGATTTTTTAAAAATGCTTGATTTTTTTAAAAGAATGGATTACTTTATAATCAGAAAAAAATTAAGATACACTTAAGAGAAACAACGAAGAGCCAACAGTCTACCTAATGGAAAAGCAGGGATACTTCTTAGAAACAACACCAAAACAAGGTTGAATGAAAACCAGGTTGGTCTTTGAGACTTGAGAAAAGAGTACTGCATTAGCTTGAGCATCTGCTGACTCTCAGGCTCACAATGGGTCTTTCCCTCATCTCTCCAGTCTTACCAAGTAAGTGGGAGGGCAAAACTCAAATCAGAAATGTGAAATTTGGGGGTACCCAGGTGGAACCATTCAAAGGGGCTGAGAATCACAGAATGCCAGAGCTGGTAGAAATATCAGAGGTCATCTTACTTCAAGCTCATGCTCATTTAGCAAGTGAGGATACCAAAACCCAATTTGGTTAAATGACTTGCTCAAAGCTGTTGCCTAGTTGGTGACAGATTTCTATCATGCCAGACCACTCATTGTTCAGTCTTCAAATGTACAACTTTTCCTAAGAAAGTAAGCTTGGGAATATGATATAGAAAGGTGAAAGCTGTCTGTATCTCTTTAGCAGTCTCCCAATCCAAGTCCTGATGGAAGCAGAGGTCATTCTTACGGAGCTTATCGCAATAGGACAGCCAAGTGGTTATCTCACTTGAGGATTCAACATGTCATTAGGGGCAAAATCACAGACCCTTGGTAACCATTCATGAAATGAAAACTAAAATGGATTTAAAGTAACATTTTATGCATTCCTAACTAGTGAAATGACAAACATCCTTTATGGTGGCTAGACCATATGGTAGCATTCAGCAAAGACACTGTGATTGATTCCCTCCTACTGGAGAACACACTCTGGCAAATGCAAGCCTGAGTTATAAAACTTTTCGTCATTTCATTTGGTATTTTCATTTGGGGGAATTTGCAAGTTTTAGTAACCATCATTTATCACCATCTAATTTTTTTTTTTAAAAAAAGAAAAACAGCTTTTTTGAAATATAATTAGCATATCACAAAATTCACCCCTTTAAACATTTCAGTGGTTTTTTTTTTTTTTTTTGGTACACAAATATTCAGATGTTTATTTTATAAACTTATAGCAACCTCTCATGGTAGGTTTGGTATTCCAAATGTAGAAACAAAGGCTCAGAAGAGTTAAGTTACTTGTCAGAAAACAAGGCAAAATTTTGACAACCTTTTTTGATCTACTTGTGCTCACAATGGCAATATTTAGAATAGAGAAATACTGGAAACAGACCAAATATCTAACTTTAGAAAAATGACTAATTTCACACATTAATAAAATGAACTTCTGAGCACCCATTAAAATAATAGTATGTGGATGACATATATCTGAAATGTTAAGACAAAAGAACAAAACTATGTGTGTACATACTAATTACAGTTGTATCAAAGCAAATGTATATAGAATTTGTTCATAGAATAAAATATTTTTAGGCTATTTATTCTGCAATGTTGCTCAAGTGACTGAGTATAATAACACGTCTTAATAAGAAGAAAAACTAATAGTTATCAATATAACCTGTTTTAGGAACTAGAGTGAATGAATGCTCTTTTATTTCTTTCTTTCTTTTTTCTCTGAGATGGAGTCTCGCTCTGTCACCCAGGATGGAGTGCAGTGGTGTGGTCTCAGCTCATTGCAATCTCCACCTCCCGGATTCAAGTGATTCTCCTGCCTCAGCCTCCCAAGTACCTGGGACTACAGGCGTACACCACCATGCCCAGCTAATTTTTGTATTTTTAGTAGAGACAGGGTTTCACAATGTTGGCCAGGTTCGTCTCGAACTCCTGACCTCAGGTGATCTGCCCACCTCGGCCTCCCAAAGTGCTGGGATTACAGGCATGAGCCACTGCACCCAGCCTGCTCTTTCCTTTTAAAAGACAAACTATTCATTTCCTAGAGCCATGAATCTTGATGATGGTCTTATTAGGATCATCTGGGAAACAATTTTAGCTCACATGAGACCTCCCTCAACCACTAGAGATCCTGGCTCGTTAAAAGGAACCCTACAGCAGTGTTCTGGAAAAGGCTGTCACTTGTCAACGATTTCCCTAAAATGTCTCTGGTAACATCTCTAGCATTCCATATAACTCACAGCCAGGACTCCTCGGACAAATGAGAAACACTTCTCTCATCCTCTGACTCCCAAAACTCTGATCATTCCATTATGGTAGAAAGGACCTTTTAGTTTGACCATATTCCCCAGGTAATTAGGAATCTCTGTCCTAAGGAATATATCCATGATGTTTTTGGCCCTTTCCCCTATTTTCTCACCTGCCACCTCTTTACAGATTCTGATTTAAAGTCTCAGATACACACTTTTAGGCATCTCGTTGAAGTTTCTTCTTGCTCAGTATAGCAATCACTGGATCATATTTTAATTAGTAAAGAACACTATGTTGAGGAGCAAATAGCAGAAAAAATTCCCGAAAAGCAAGTACCTGCATGTTGACAAGTTTGAAGTACACCCCTTCCTTCTTCATCAGTTCGCTGTGGCTTCCTTGCTCCACAATTACTCCATCCTCAAACCCAGCAATGACATCTGCATTTCGGACTGTAGACAGTCGGTGTGCTATCACAATGGTGGTCCGGCCTTCTCTGGCCTAAAAGAACAAAAATGTAATGCATCAGGGTTACAGTATTGGCACACTATCAATTAACATGCACAGTTAAGCACTTGGATGAATGCTGTTTGTAGATGATTAGAGAGTAGTTTATACTCCAGATCTTTGTGTGATTATGGCAAAGGCATCACTCTTGATGAAAAATTCAAGTCAGACTTGAGTTTGGGACCAGACAAGTGGCTAACCCCTTCAGTAGCAGGATGGATGATTTCTCCAGAAACCTATGGTAGTGTCAGTGTTTACTTAAGAAAAACAAGGGTTTGATCCTTCTTCAGTGTTTTCACACTTGTCTGAGAAGCCCTAGCTCTAAGTTATATGGAATGCTAGAGACATTACCAGAAATATTTTAGGGAAGTTGTTGCCAAGTGACAGCCTTTTCCAGAGCACTGCTATAGGGTCCCTTTTTAAGAGCCTGATCGTAACTGATTCTGATGAACTGAAAGCAGGCAGTTTAGGTGAAAACTTGGGATCTTGGGATGTACCTTGGGATCAGGACTGTTAAAATTATGGTTCAAAACCATCCAAAGCATAATCTCTGGAGTAAGGCAAGTAACTTTGCTCTTTAACAAGTGCGCTGGGTGATTTTTATGCATGCTAAAATCTACAAATCACCTGTCTATCTAGTTTAGTGGCCTCATATGTTTGCTTGGTGAATTTATAAATGGGCATTTAAATCCTGGATAATGCCCATAAGAGTACTGATATTATGTCATTAATAATAGCTACTCTTTCTGACACTCATTAGCCCTTTTACCCAATAGCTTAAGATCACTCCTACTCTGAGATAATCAAACCACATCATTAGGATGGTTATTAGAGAATAGCCTAATTCACCTAAGTGGTTAACATATAAATTAAAAATGAGAGGCTAGATTCGTAATAAGCAAAAAGTGGAAACAATCCAAATATTCATCAATTAGCAAACATAAAAAAATGTGGTATATCCATACAATGGAATGTTGTTAGGCCATAAAATAGAATGCATTTTGATTCACATCACGACATAGATTAACTTTGAAAACATTGTGCTAAGTGAAAGAAGCCAGTCACAAAAGATGACACATGGTATGATGTTATTTATATGAGATATCTAAGAATAGGCAAATTCATAGAGACAGAAGATAGATTCATGGTTGCCAAGGGCTAGAGTGAGGGTGGAATGCAGAGTGACTGGTTTCTTAATGAGGTGGTGAAAATGTTCTGGAATTCGATAGCAGTGATGGTTGCACAACCTTGTGAATATTCTAAAAACCCTGGAATTGTATATTCTTAAAGGGTGAGTTTTATGGCATGTGATTTGTATCTCAATTTTTTAAAAAATAGCCATGAAAATTCTGAAAAAGAAGTCAATGAGAGGAATAATGAGAAGGAAATATCTCGAACAGATATTAGTACATGAAAAGTTACAGCAATTAAAATAGTAAAATCTAGGAAAAACCAGCATGTGAATGGGTAATTTGATTAACAGAACCAAATGGAGAGTCCAGAAATAGACATAAACCATTTAAGAATTTAATTATAATAAATATGGTACTACCTATTGGTAGAGAAAAGGTGAATTATACAATAAATGGTATTGGGACAATTGTGTAGCCACTTAATAAAGTAATGTGGTATTTCTATTTTAGTCCTTACACTAAAATAAATCCAGATGAGTCAATTGTTTTAAGTAAATATAAAAGAGAAAAATCACTGAAAAGAGAGAGATGCTAGAACACAGCTCTCTTGGATAACATTTAAGACTATTCTTTCCTTTTTAGTATGTAAGCCCCAAAGAAGCACTAACAAATATTTACTTATATGGAAGCTGGGTTTAGTCCATATATAATAAAGCATATAAGAAATAATCTGATTACTGTAATTATATTCATGATACTAATAGTGATGAATAAATTGCTAACAATGACTATATTATCATCATGATGATAATAGGTTGATGATATGTCAACATATATACACAAAGGAATTGGAATCAGATGTATGAGTGAATGATTGCTATGTAAAAGAAATAAAGTATGTGTTCATCAATTTAAAAGTAAGTAACTGTCACCTTTGACCAAGAGAAGTTGGCCAAAGTAGAGCTTTGACACACAAAAAGTTTGGTTTTTTTTTTTTTTTTTTTTTTTTTTTTTCAGAGCTCCCAGACATCCTGATGATGACAGGACACTGGCAAATAAATATCCTAGATTTAGGTACAACAACTATTATGAAATTTAGACCTTGGACTAATTTGAGATGTGCAGGAATAAAAGGCGGGCCTAAACAAAGGGAGGACTAATCTACTAGCCTTTCTGGAACTTTGGTAAAACAGCATCAAAATGAAACCTTTTGGAATCTTTTATAAAATCACCATAACATCACCAATTTGATTCTTTTTTTTTTTTTTTGAGATGCAGTGTTGCTCTGTGGCCAGGCTGGAATGCAGTGGCGTGACCTCAGCTCACTGCAACCTCCGCCTCCTGGGTTCAAGTGATTATCTTGCCTCAGCCTCCCGAGCAGCTGGGACTACAGGTGACCACCACCATGCTTGGCTAATTTTTTTTTTGTATTTTAGTAGAGACGGGGTTTCACCATGTTGGCCCGGATGGTCTCAATCTCCTGACCTTGTGATCCGCCCACCTCGGCCTCCCAAAGTGGTGGAATTACAAGGGTGAGCCACCGCGCCCGGCCACCATTTTGTTTCTTTTCCTGTTCTTCTATGATAACACCATGATCAGGAGTGTGCATGTAGGTATGAAACTGTATTGACTTTCTTTAAAAGAGTCAAAATACCAAATCTGCTGTTATATCTTTCTTCAAGATCTTGTATTTAATAGCATCTTAATTATTTTGACAAATAGTTGCTATCTGTAGAGTCAAAAGCTAATATGGTCATCACTATTAAAATTTATTTTAGGACCGGGCGCCATGGCTCACGCCTGTAATCCCGGCACTTTGGGAGGCCAAGGCAGGCGGATCACGAGGTCAGGAGACTGAGACCATCCTGGCCAACATGGGGAAACCCCATCTCTACTAAAAATACAGAAATTAGCTGGGCGTGGTGGCACATGCCTGTAGTCCCAGATACCCAGGAGGCTGAGGCAGGAGAATTGCCTGAACCTGGGAAGCGGAGGTTGCAGTGAGCCAAGATCACACCACTGCACTCCAGCCTGGAGACAGAGTGAGACTCTGTCTCAAAAAAAATATTAGTTTAATGTAGACATATTTTCTCAATGACCTGGACCATCATATTCAATTTAGTAAATATTTAGCCTCTACTATGTGCAAGGCACTGGGCTGTTGTAGAGATTCAAATATGAATCTTTTTATTAATTCTGCTTCCTGGGGTGGCACAAAATAAGTAGCTAACTACAGTAAGCTGGTGCCACACAAGGAAGGACTGATCAATGTATAAAGGATCCACAAAAGAAAAATATTATTCTTCCAGGATGGGTAATTGGGTAGAAATAACAGTAGATATAATAGTGATATAGCCTTATGGTCCTCAGAAGCAAGACTACAATTTATGAAATTCAACTTTTCATCATTAAAAAGAAAGTTGGCTTGTAAGTTAGAGTGACTGGCTAACTGATTGATTGGTATCATCTTTGGGGATATAGTCATAAAGGGTTTATCTTTAAAGGTATGGTTTATTGTCTGTAAAAATATTAGCATAGTTACCTTGCAGTATGGAGCCAATTACTGTAGATTATAAACTATGTTCATAGCAACTATGGCAGATTAACATGGCCACAAACACTTTGTGGCTTCTCCTATACAGAGGTGGAGCCAATTTCTCTGCCTCCTCAAATCTGGGCACGCCCTGTAACTTGTTTTGACAAAGAAAATATAAAGAAATTGATTTCTACAATTTCTGAAGCCCAGGCCTCAAGGGATCTCACACAGCTTGTCTGTTTGCCATCTTCAGATGTTACCCTGGAACCGCAGTGAAAGGAAGTTTCTCTAGCCGCCTAGAGGGTAACTGGCTTCGGAAAGGAAAAGCAACCTGCCTTAGGCAACAGCTATCCCCAACTGCCAGGCACATGAGTGAAGCCACCTTGAACATTCCAGCCCAGGTGACCCTGAGCTGACGTAAGACTAGGCAAAACCAACAGAAAAACCACTTTACCAACCCACAAATTTGTGGGCAATACAAGTTTGTATTTTAAGCCACTAAATTCTTGGCTTAAAACAACTGGTATGGAAATTAGTAATTAGATTGGGATGCTGCTGTAACAAAAACCTAAAACATGTGACATTGGCTTTGGGATTGAGTGGTAGGTGGTGGTTGAAAGGAAGGTGATAATATTGTTAGTGGAGACTGAAAGAAGAGTAAAGAGGATAGAAAAGGAGTACCTTCGTTATGTAACCTTGGAAAACTTGACAAAAATATTTCCTGCAGTGACTAGGAAGAAAGACATTTTATTTAATGAATCTGTACATCTGGCTGAGGAGATTCCAGACATCTCTAGGAGAGACAAGTGGATTCCCCTAGCTGTGTACAATGAGATTTGGGAAGAGAATGATCAGCTAAAGAATGAGCTACTTGGTTATAAGGAGAATTTAAAGACAATATAGCAGACCCTAGTACGCAGTTGGAAAGTGAAGTTGTTAGTCATCCAGTGAAATTAGGGCAAAAATCAGAGTGTGTGGGTGTAAGATTTTTAGCAAAAATCTCTCAAAGATTTTAGGCAGAGCCTAGTAGACACTTTCAGCTACACACACACACACACACACACACACACACACACAGCGCCTTAAAAACTCTTTAAGAGTTTTCTGATGGCAGATTCACTTGCAGCCCAAAGAAGAGAGGGGCCTGTCTCAAAATAAATATATAGGCATAACTTCTGGGGCTTGAGTAAATGACAGCTAGATTCTAAGTAAACTCACAAAGTCTTTAAGAGAGTCCTTCAGCTTAGTCTAAAAGAGACGGAAAAAAGTACAAAAGGAAAAGGGCCCTAAATTTCTATGGGCAGAAACATGCTAAGAAAGCCATTCAGCTGCAGAGACAGACCATTTCTTATGAGAAAGGAAAGCCCTCTCAGAGGGAAGGTAGAAGACCCTGGAACTAAAGAGAATAGACTAGGGAACCCACTCCTGGGGAACAGAATCAGGCCTTAATCAAGAAACATTCCATTTCCCTGGAGTAGTGGGGTAATTGGCTGCATGTCAGAATCGCTGTGGCCAAGGACTGCTATGAGCTTCCTGTTTGAATGAGTATCTGCTATGATTATCCTGTCCCTGCACTGCAACTCTATGTTGAGAGTATGTGTTGATGATAACTTGTCTTTTTCATAGGTCTCTGGGTCAAGATGAGCTGAAAATGAAGACCCTCATCTGTATTAGACCACAGGCACATCTTCAGACACTGGTCTTTGAGCCAGATGCTATCACTGTATGAAAATTTTGAGGGTCTGAAGAAGAGGTGATCTTCTTTTGCATGTGGAAGAAATGTAAATAATTGTGACAGAGGGCATGCTTTAGAAGATTGAATATGGTCACAGATTTTTTACTGCTCACCCATTAAGAGGCACAGTCTGTTATCTCCCCTCAAATCTGGGCTAGCCTGTGACTTGCTGTGACCAACAAGATGAGTTCTGGAGTCTAATCCTCTGGACACTTCACGCATTGGTCTTTGCTCTCTGGGTACACTGCCCTGAAACTTTCATGTAAGGAAGCCAGGTTAGCCTGTTGTATGAGTGTGAGAAGTCACATGGAGAACTGAGATGGCCAGCCAACAGCCAGCGTGTGAGTGAGGCCACCATGGACCATTTTAATGAAGCCAGCCCTCCAGGTAAATGCAGCCATGTGCTCAGGTGGAAAGAACAGGGGATCTACTCAGCCAATACATGGAAGTGTTTTAAGCCTGGATTCAAGATGGTTTGTTATGTAGCAATAGGTAACCAATTTAACAACCAAAAAAATAATAATAATAATCTTGGTAATGGTAATCACCATAATAATAGCAGCAGCCAACAATATCAAGTGTTTCCTATGTGCTAGGCATGTGCTAATAACTTTACATGCAGTATCTTGGTTATTCTTTAAATAATCCTATGATACTATTACTGTCCCTTCTTCCCCCACTACTTTAGATATGTCTCAGGCTTAGAGAGGTTAGTTAATGTGCCCAAGGACACAGCTAGAAAGGAACAGAGCCAGGACTCCAACCCCAGCCTAGCATTAAAGCCTGCGCCCTTAACCATTACCCTAAGCTGCTAATAGCTTTTCTTGGAGACGTTAAAAAGTTATGAGTGGTTTATCAGCTATTTTTAAAGTAAATATATAAAAGGTTATTAACTAAGGAGTGTGCTATGATCCTATGGAACACAAAGAAACTGCTAAAATTGAATGAAGTGACTTGTTCAAATACATACTAAAACTTGCAAGATCACAGCTTTTCTGGCAGAGGTCATATTATGAAAAACAATACATACTGGTCATCTCCAATAATTCTATTATTTTAACACAGCAAGAACTAATATTGTATATTGAATATCTGTATCCTGGAAATGATTGGAATCTAGACTCCAGGGCTGACTAGGACTCTTTTTTGTTTTTGATATTTTTTGGTAAATATATCTCTCATTCTATCTGACTCTAATCTAAAAAGTCTATGTCAATACATGAATGTCTAATTATATTTTTAAGTTAGAATTAATAGTTTAACTTATGCATGTATTACTTTATGATGTCCTGCTTTAAGTAACTTCAGAATAACCAGCCATATACCAGTCTTATATGCATTATATTTTGACTCCTTCATATCGTGATTTCATATACACAAAAGCAATATAATTCACTGTAAGAATTTGTAAGGAATAATTATTATTGTCTTATTAAGCATTATTAAATTATATAAAGTAAGTCAATATATTGGATGGGTGCACTGGCTCATGTCTATAATCCTAGCACTTTGGGAGGTTGAGGCAGGTTGATCACTTGAACTCAGGAGTTTGAGACCAGCCTGGGCAACATGGCCAAAACCCATCTCTACCAAAAATACAAAAATTAGCTAGGTGTGGTGGCGCACACCTGTAGTACCAGCTACTCAGGAGGCTGAGGTGGAAGGATGGCTTGAGCCCAGGAGGTGGAGGTTGCAGGGAGCTGTGATCATACCACTGCACTCCAGCCTGGGTGACAGAGCAAGACCCTGTCTTAAAATACAACAAAAAGAGTCAAGATATTAAGCTGATAAACCATGAAGCATTAACTAACTACAGTTTACAGCATACAAGGGAGTTCTGTTAACTTAGGATTCAGATATAAATGCAGCTTGTCTCTTAAATTGTAAGAGGTGGTTTCAATAGAATTCCTTAAGGAACTTACACATGTTATTACTAAACTGTCTTAAATCAAGTATATTTATGATATTTATGTGTTTGAAACTAATTTCTATGGTGTCATCTGACTCTGGTATTTACAATGTGTTGTTAATACAGATGACATCAGCATTACCCCAAAAGTGTACCAAGATAAGGTCCTTTCTGTGACACTTCAACTTAGTAAAGATGCTAATGAGAGACTTAGAAATATCTGAGCTGGACAGATGAACTCAGCACCCTTAAAATGAATTGCTTACTTATATGCTTAGACAAGTACAGAGTTGAACTTTATTTCCAGAAAAGCACCTGGTCACCTACATGAATAGATAAAGATTATGTGCCTACAAAATAGGGTGAGTATTTTGAATTAGTTTGCAGCTGGACCAGTGTCTGGGTAACCAGATTTAAATATATATATATTTTTTAATTTGACTACTTTTGGTCAAAAGTAGTCTTGCAATAACCTTGCAATGTGCAAGAAATAAACACAACTAAATGGCTTGTTGCAGCGACCTGGATCTGGGCTCACTGCACCATGGTCAGAACAAGTCAGTATCATTCACCTCTCTCTGAAGACAATGTAACCTGACAGAAAGGAGAAATCAATACAGCTCCATAAGGTAGCTTCATTTGCCCTTACGTTACTGTTTCTCAATCCAGACTCCGGAAGCATTGGCAAGAATTTTTAATAGGTTTCAGTGTGGTGGTCCTTCAGCTGTTTAGGGTCTACTGACCTTATCCAGAGCTGCCTGTACCTCAGCTTCACTTTCTGTGTCCAACGCTGACGTGGCCTCGTCCAGCAGGAGGATCTTGGGGTTGCGAACCAGGGCACGTGCAATGGCGATCCTCTGTTTCTGCCCACCACTCAGCTGGGCCCCTCTCTCTCCAACCAGGGTGTCAAATTTCTACCACAGAAAACATGGATCAGCTCTTGAAGTAACTTAAATTTAAAAAGGCTAGGAATTCTATAAAACTACATAAAGACAACACGGAGCTTTGTCTTAATTATTTTAATGTATCATAAAGTATGATAAGATAAATGAATTCTGAATTATAAAAAACTGACCTATTCTGTATAAAATTTTATATTACTCATCTACCAGGCTATAATCCTTTAACCCCTAACTGAGTCATTCAGGGGACTTACCTAGCAAAGTTGGACAATCATGCATCTCAAACATTATTAGCTAAACCTTTGAAGAACAAACTCAGTCCTATGAGGTGAAATTCTAATTTCAAGGACAGCTACATTATCAGAGGTTTTACCTGTGGTAATTTCATGATAAACTCATAGGCATTGGCCTCTTTGGCAGCTTTCTTTATCTCATCCATGGTTACATTTCCACGGCCATAACGAATATTTTCAGCAATTGTGGTGGAAAACAGCACTGGCTCCTGACTCACCACACCAATGATTTCCCTCAGATAGCTCACATTAAAGTTCCTAATATCCTGCCCATCAATGTTAATCTGAAAGAAAGAAATATTTTGTATTAGGTATTTAACCATCTAATAGCTGAAGTATCAGGACCATTTATGAAAAACATCCTACCTAATATTTAACTTAGTTCAGTGTTTAGAAATAATAATTAGAAATAAACAGCAATATGCAAGAACAAAATAAAATCTTCTGCTCTCTCCTGATATTTATTTTCATGTATACAGTTTTTTTCATGGAAGGATTATTTGTCATAAACTATTTTGGGTTTTATGTTTTGGCATACCATTATTTTATGTTCCAATATTAAATTTAAACAAAATGCATACTTACCTTCCTGGTCTACATATAATTTTGATGGCATTATGATATTTTGCTATTTAATTTTTATTTTTTGAGATGGAGTCTTGCTCTGTTGCACAGGCTGGAGTGCAGTGGCGCCATCTCTGCTCACTGCAAGCTCCGCCTCCCGGGTTCATGCCATTCTCTTGCCTCAGCCTCCCGAGTAGGTGGGACTACAGGCACCAACCACCACGCCCGGCTAATTTTTTGCATTTTTAGTAGAGACGGGGTTTCACCATATTAGCCAGGATGATCTTGATCTCCCGACCTGGTGATCCACCCGCCTTGGCCTCCCAAAGTGCTGGGATTACAGGCGTAAGCCACTGCACCCAGCTGACGTTTTGCTATTTTTTACATACTATAATTTACTTTATTTCCAATCCTTTCAATATTTGGCTTCCTTCAATATTTATTGCAAGAGTAGAAAATTACTAAGTTGAAGATTATGATTTATTTTTTCTCCCTTGACAACAATTGCTTACATGTACCATGACTGCATTTGCTGGGCATTTGTTGCTTGTTGATAAAAGGCTAAATAATTCTCTTAAAATATTTTAATAATTTACAATGTCAACAGGAATATATAAATATATCTGTTTCATTGTAATTTACTAGCACTGGGCTTTATCATTTTAATCTCTTTTCTTCCAATTAATAGGTATGAGGTGATAGTTTATATCTGTTTTCATTTGTATATATTTATAAGTAAAGTTGACCATTTCTTGAAACTTTTTACAAATCCGTTTATATTCCAGTCACTTGTTCATAATTGCCTTCATATATTCATATTAACTTCTGTAATAATAAATATAATACTTTTTCCATATATAATCTTTTGCTCCAATTTATTACTTTATTTTTTTCCTTTTTTTTTTTTTTTTTTGAGACAGAGTCTCATTCTGTCACCCAGGCTTTGGAGGAGCATAGTAGTGCAACCATTGGTGCAACAATAGCTCACTGCAGCCTTGAACTCCTGGACTCAAGTGATCCTCCTGCCTCAGCCTCCCAAGTAGGACTATGGGTGCACCACCAGGCTTGGCTATTTAAAAAAATATTTTGTAGAGACAGATTCTCATTAGTTGCCCAGGATGATCTCAAACTCCTGGCCTCCAGTGAACCTCCCACCTCAACCTCCCAAAGTGCTGAGATCACAAGCATTAGCCACCATGTCAAGCCTTTATTGGTTTCTTTTATCATAGTTTTATTGGTTTTTATTGGAAAGAGGCTTCAGGAACAACTGAATTAATCAATTATACCACTGGGCACTTTTTCTATTATTTCAGTGGTAAGAAAATTATTAAATCATGATGTTAAACAGTGAATATCTCTGAGTTACAGAATTTCTGAAGATCTTTTTTTCTGTTAACATATGCTTTCTTTAAAATGTGAATTGTTTCAATAATAATTTAAATCCTTAATGGTTGGTATTTTACTAGGTTCTTTTTAAAAAATACAATATTTACACTTGAACCAACCCAGAGTTTACTTTAGTAAATGAGAATGGGCCTATGTTCTCCCATAGTAATATCAGATTTTTCTAATAACATTAATTTTCTTTAATTAAATAAATAGCTCCACATATTATAGAAAATTATATATTAATTCTGGAGATCTCTGTTCTGTCCCAATGCCTTTTATGATTTTGGTTTTGGCATGCCATTATTTTACTTTTACCTTATAATCTTCTGTTTTCACAATTATTGAATTATAATTCATTTTAATATCAGATAAACTCAATGCTCTAAAGTTGAGACAAATGAGGAAATTCTGAATATAGTTTGTGGACTTGTATTGCATTAATGTTAAATTTACTGATTTTTATCATTGTTTTGTGGTTATCTAAGAGAATGTCCTTTTTAGAAAATGTATTCTGAAGTATAAGGGTATATATAATACACATACACACACACACACACACATACACACACACACACACACACACACAGAGAAAGAGAAGATGATAAAGCAAGTGGGTCAAAATATAAACAATCTAACTCTGGGTGAAGGGGCCGGGCGCGGTGGCTCAAGCCTGTAATCCCAGCACTTTGGGAGGCCGAGACGGGCGGATCACGAGGGTCAGGAGTGTCCGAGGAACCCATCCTGCGCTAACACGGTGAAACCCCGTCTCTACTAAAAAATACAAACAAAGCCTGGAGCCAGGCGGAGGCTGGCGCTGGCACCTGTAGTCCCAGGCCTACTTGGGGAAACGGCTGAGGCCAGTGGAGAATTGGCGTAAAACCCGGGAAGGGCAGAGCTCTGCCAGTGAGCTGAGATCCGGGGCCACTGCCCACTTCCAGCCCAGGCGACAGCGGAGCGGAGACTCCGGTCTCAAAAAAAAAAAAAAAAAAAAAATCTGGGTGAAGGATCTGTGAGTTCTCTAGTTAAAATTTCCTGTAAATTCAAATTTATAACAAAACTTTTAAATGGCAAAAAACCTACCCTAGGCTATTACTGTCCCTGTGTTTCCAGAAATTTCTCAAGAGACTAGTTTCTTAAGAGATCATTCCACTTTCCCCCTTTGATATTCCAAAGTTTAAGAAAACTCAACTGTCTTGGATGAATTTAATTGCTGTCCTAAAATATCTGGTGACCCTAATTGTCATCAATTGTTGCCAACAATTGCTATATGGAATATGTTTGACCAAACCCAATAACTCGTTGAAAGTAATCCTCTCAGTGGCTTGTAGACTGCTTTGCAGTAATTTAATGTGTCATGAAAGCTTAGTCAGAACAGAGGAGAGCTTTGTCCAGCTTCCACAGCTTTTATGACTTTTATTTCATACATTTGTGAAACCAGCCCAAGGGTGTGAAGGCATTATCCATAGGCATTGCCATTTTGCAGGCTCTTTACCAAAACTGGATTCACATGCAAATTTGTTACTGAAAAACCAATCTCAAAGGGCCAATTTGTATCCAGCTTCCCACTCTGGAAAGCTTGGTTCTTCCCACTTACCGTGCCCTCATCAGGGTCATAAAGCCTCTGTATCAGCTGGACCGTTGTGCTCTTCCCACAGCCACTGCTTCCAACCAGGGCCACCGTCTGCCCACTCTGCACCTTCAGGTTGAGGCCCTTCAAGATCTGTAAGGGAAATGAGAAAAAAGAACACACTTCACAACAAAGCCCTAAAATGGGAATAGTTCAATTCAGTTTGAAAGTTGAAAAAAAAAAAATCAAATAAGGGAATATAACCCCCAAAGGAAAAGGCACATAAGTATCAAAATAATAGGGACTTTATTCTTTAAAATGATTCAACAATCAACCTTAGTTAGGAATTCCTATAAATATTACTTGCAGTACCTTGACGTTAGCTCGAGAAGGGTAAGAAAAGTGAACATCATTGAACTCCAAATTCCCTTTGATGCTGTCTGGTTTGTGTCCTCTCTCTGAAAAACTGTCAATTTTAGGATTCTAAATAAAACAAAATTTAATGACTATTCCATCATAGTACAAACAAGTTGCATTTTTAAGGAATACGATTCAGCAAATTCCAAAAATAGGACCTGGAATGTCACAATCCCCTATACATAAGAAAAACCCAAGATGAAGATTGTGTGTATATGTATGTGTGCTGTTTAAAGAAATACTCCTTTTCAGAAAATAGTCTTTTCCTGAAGAGTACATAAGAGATATTCATCTCATTTCATATAATATTTCCCTTTAAGCTTTTGGCATATCCTCATAAATTTTCTAAATGGTCAGATATGCATATTTATACAAGTGCAATAACAAAAATACAATAATTGATATATATTATAGCCAAATATTTCAGCATTTAGTGAAAATTAGCTCATTCCTAAATAATAAATGTAATAGATTGAACTGAGAAGATTCAATGATTGATTATAGCAGTTATGATTGATTATAGCAGTTATGATTGATTATAGCAGTTATTTAGAAATAATGTCAACTTTTAATATAATCAGAAACTGAGAAATTTTCTCATGACTTGGATCAATGAAAAAGGAAATGTTGCTTAGATTAAATGATCAAATTTCAGTTATCTACTTTGCAATATTTGAATGCAGTGACATACTTTTTTATGTCAAAACTTTTTCTTTTTCACTGTAGTCAGTTTTAACTTATTTAATGTAGTTTATTTAAAATCATACCAAACATACGGTGATAATTTTTTGGAGAGGGCCAACCCACAGCAAAATATACTGTCAGTTTTGGCCCGACCAATAATTTATCTACCCCCCATCCTATATAGAAATTGTAAGATTCTCAGTCTGGCTACAACATGAAAGTGAAAATCAAGATTAAAAACTAGGAAGAGAAACATCTTTGCTCTGCACTATTGCAGATGTACTTCTCCAAAATGAGATCAGTGTTATTATATTGTCTAAAGATACATTTTAAAAATATTAATAAGAGGTATTTTCTTTCATTTATTACTGAGGTCATTCATTTCATATAATTAAATGTCACTTTAGTCAGTACAACTTATTCAATGTAATTGATTCAAAAATATGCAACCTAAAGCCAGATTTAATTATACAAGCTCAAAGACTTCTTTTAGCATTAAAATAATAAATGACTTACATTATCAATAATATCAAAGATCACATATGCTGCTCCTCTTGCATTGGCAAAAGCATCAATACATGGGGCAGCCTGACCAACACTGAAAGCTCCAATTAGGATTGAAAAAAAAACCTGAGCAAAATAACATGAGGAAAAGCTTAAGTCACATTCTGGCATTCATTATTATCTAAAATGTGATCTATGTGTAACATACTACATAAAGGGATTAAGTTTAGGTTTATCCTTTAATTTTTTTCACAGAAGAGCAACATTTGCAAGGCTAATATAGCGTTTTATTGCCTGAATGGTTCTATTTTCTCACACTACCTGTTGTTCTCCTGAATATATAGAGTTAAAAAGATTTTTCAAACCTATTTCATTGACTCATTCACAAATGCCACCAGAGAGAAACATTTTCAATCAGTATTATTATTCTATCCTATATGATTTTCTCTAACTATGCATGGAATTACATAGATGGTTCAATATAAAACATGGCAGATTTTGGCCCCATGTAATGCTCCTAAAAAGCACCATGTCACATATATTTTTAGAAGATTTTTAACATAAAAACAGTTCGCACATCATAAAATGTAAAATCACTCCAGTGTGCACTGGTTAGCAATTCCTTTACACAGTTATTCTGTACTATAGCATACAAAACTTAACACATTTACCTTCACAGTATTTTTTCACTAGGAAAATGAATTGATATAAAGCTCAGAATATAGCTTGAGGAATCCAGATTATTAGCATAACTTAACTGAGAAAAACATAAGTGAAGATAAATTATTTTTTTCTCTCAGGGCATGGTAAAACTTCTACATATAATTTGGCTTTTCTCAAAACACAGTAACACTTCATGTTACCCATAACTCAAATATCAGTTAAATATCTATCCCCCATCTGCAATACAGATAAAGACCAATAAGAAATAAAAATAATGTTGACCATAATAGATGCTATAAGATTAATGCAATAGAGTCCCTGCCCCTTATGCAGAGAGCTTTGCTTGGGCTCCCTCTGGGGATAGCACTCTCAGCCCTACAGGATAGGTGTCATTGTCCACATACTACAAATGAGGAAATTAAGGCCAGAGAGGACCAACTCATCACCAAAGGTGAATGGTAGAGTCAGGATTCAACCTCCCTTCTTCATAAAACATCAATAGTAAATGAAGAAGTGAAGAAAGGGTATCAAGCTTCCAAACTGACTGCCAGAGAGAAAATGGAAGTGAGAAAAACTAGACTCAGCATTGAGGGCTCACCAAGTCGAACACCCACAACCCTTCAATGAAGTCTGAAGATACCACTGCATAAAGCATTCTGAAAATATTCACTTTCATAATGACCCCAAGTCATCATCAAAGGGCCAAATTATGCTCAGTATCCTCACTTTAGCAAGACAGGGAAGTAAAGATTTTAAAAGATTTCTATTTAAATAGTTACATATTGTTCGAGTCTCTGATATAGAAAGATGGTCACAAAATAATGGTAGTTCACAAATGTGGTTACAAAAAGGTATACATAGTATGATCCTAGTTTGGAAAGAAAATAATATGTATGTGTGTATATATATATGTGTGTGTGTGTGTGTATATATATATATATATAATGACCTGGAAGATATATGCCAAAAATTATCAAGAGAATATAAATTATTAGATTATAAGTAATTTTAATTTTAAAAATTCTGTATCCTAATCCGTTGTAAAATTAGTATATATTATTTTAATAATCATAAAATGAAGCTATCTTCATTTTGATAAATAAGAAAAATAAACTAACATAACCTCTCTTCTTGTATTTCAGAGAGCTGATTGTTTTAAGTGCTACAAATGTAAATTCTCTTGTGCAATGACCTATTCTATAATAATGATGCTTACTTTCTTATATAATAAAACTCAATGGCAGAGGGAGGATGGCTCCCATCCATATTTGTTTATTCGTAAATTCATCCCATTTTAATTTCCTTTTATACATTGTATATGTTTCACAAATGGTCTAACCACATGCTACTTTCTTATCCACACTCATAATTATGATTTGTATATTCTAGAAAGTCAGCCTTGCCCACTGGACAGCGGAAAGATTCACCAAAAACCTATAATCATGTTCATCTTTCACAAAGGAGGGATATCAAAGAGAAGAGAAGGTAGGTGGAGAAATAAGATTTTCATATTCTTCATAAATGTTAGGAGAACTACTTACTGTCATTGCATTTCCAATAGTATATTCTTTTGATATGACTAGAGTAGATCCATACCAGAAGGCCAGTGCATATGACGCATATATTAACAGGAAGGCAATACCCATGGAAATGTTTGCTGAAATAGCTTTTTTAATTCCAATCTCTTTGGCATTTTCTAAATGTTTCTGATACCTACCAGAAAAATGAGAGGGAAAACATTATAATTAAGAATAACAATCCATAATCCGAGTCACACTCAGCTCCTATATAGTTGGAGGTTTAAGTAACAAAATCAGTCAAGGTAATGAACCCATGGTGAGACCCAGCTCTTTGGGAATTGAACTAATTCAGGATTAGCCAGGACTAGAACAGATCCAAGCCTTCTCTTTACTGGCCCAGCTCCATTTCCCTTCATCCCTTGCAGGCCAACCAACATTCCTGTGGCTATTCCAGAATTGAGGGCTCACCCTGGGATATGTGAGAGCTTCTCCATCACCTTCACAGCAACATCACAAGTCAGCATTAAGAGAGAATGAGAGAAACCAAGTCAAACCAGAATTGATTGTAAACACTACCGGAACTCATAAACAGTTAGATTCTTAACTCTGGTCAATGTCTTCTCTCTAGAGAAAAGAAAATCCTACCTCTATTGCCCACTGGGTGAGGGATGAAAATTTTACATGTTGTTGTACATAAACATAGGCTTCTATCTTTGACTCTTTTAAAAATCAGGGTGACCTTCATCTGTCAAGGTAGGTACAGGTTATAAGGTAGTCACTACTTACGGAATATGAGTTCTTATTCAATTTTTCCAGACTTTAATTCATCATATGTAAAATGGATTTAATAATGCCTAATTTGCAAGATAATTGTGAGGTTGATAGATAATTATAGAAAGTAGTACAGTAGCTGGTTCATAGTTAGCAAGCCTGATCATTTCTCTTACTATTATATTAGTATCATTGTGTTCAACTTTTATCTCTTCCTGAGTTTTGCTCATTCTATTACTATCATATCTTTGAATTATAATTCAAATGCATTATTACTGGCTGCTGGCATTTGATATAAAGTTTAAAATATCTAGAATGATTCTGTTAAATTACAATATTTTTTCATCAAGTTAAATCAAATCTACTTTTCCATGTTAGACCCAAAGGGTGTGTAAAATTTAATTTGGGCTCCCTGAAATTTAAAGAAAAATCCAATGGATATGCAATGACACTTCGAGGGGAAAATATCACACAAATTAGGGTATTTCTCTTAGTGACCAAAAAAAAAAAAAAAAAAAAAAAAAACCCACAGCAACACTACTTTTAGTGTTGAACCAAATAAAACATGGGAATTCATTAGTTTTTTAAAAAACATATTCTGCCACCAGAAGGTTTGTCTTTTTTATTCCATAAAGCACCCAGCTCTTCAGGGTACTTTCCTCTGGTTGGGGGCTGCATTCATAGAGCACAGTTGCATCTCTGGGGGTAGCCAGCAGGCCATGGCCAGCACTGTGATTTCTCCTGTGTGGCTGAGCCTCAAGGCATGACAGGAAGACTTGTGTCTGCCCAGTGTGACACACAGCTCCAGTGACAGCAGCGGACACACTGTAATTACCTTCGCTTAGGTGGCTCGTTTACCAGGACTAATGGAGTGGCACAGATTACACTGACATCCTGAGGTCCAACTGAGGGTTAGTATGGTCTGTGTGGACTACTGTGTACAGGAAGCAGCAGTGAGAGAGAAAAAAGGAAGAGGTTAGAGGACCAGAAACATGTTGGCTTTGAAGAGGGATTAAGGAATAGAAAAGTAGAAAATGAAATGGGGGGAGTAAGGGAAACTTTGTTTTAATGCTAGAGAATTTCCAGAGAATTTTATATCCAAGAGTTGTGAGTATCAAGAGTCCCATAGAACAGCCGAAGAAAATGCTTTATATGGAATCATACTTCAACTATAGTAGGGGATAATGTTATTTAAATAAAACCCTAAGTAATTATTTTCATTTAAGTAGAGCAGAATAGCCTTTTTCATAGGTGTATGCTTATCCCCAAAATCATTGAGATATACACATTAAAGATGTATACACAGCTTTTCATATGTCAATCATGCCTTGATAATTTTTTCAGAGAAGAGTTTGCAACATGCCCCCAGACACTGGTCAATTTTCCAGGCTTATTCTAGATCATTAAAGCTGAAAGCCAGAGGCCTGGTTGGGAAGCCCTACCTCATTGTCATGGAGGACCCACAAGGCCCTACAAAGAATTCTGGGCTATAACTGGGAAGTCGATCTTTTCTCAGGTTTTTCTCTTCTATATTCCAGTTCATAGTCATTAAGGGAGTAAAATAAAAAATATTTTGATAAGTATTTTAATATAATTATTTTCCTTTATAATCCTACTTTCTTTTGTGGGGGGGGGGGAGCGGTTATTTCTTTAGTTTTTGTTTTCTTAAAAATTTTTATTTATTTATTTATTTTTTTGAGACAGAGTCTTACTCTATCATCCAGGCTGGAGTTCAGCTCACTGCACCATTGACATTCTGGGCTCAAGTGATTCTCCTGCCTCAGCCTCCTGAGTAGCTGGGACCACAGGAAAACACCACCACACCCAGCTAATTAAAAAAAAAAAATGTAGAGCCAGGGTCTTACTATGTTGCCCAGGCTGGTCTTGAACTCCTGGACTCCAGCTATCCTCCTGCCTTGGCTCCCCAAAGGGCTAGCATATTTTGGTTTATGCATTTAAAAACAAGGGAGTCCATTTGTATTATCACATAGCCAAAAGAGTCCATGGAGCATAAAAGGTTAAGAACCTTGCTTTAGAGTCTGACATTCAACTATAGCCATCAGTAAAGGGTGCTTATAATTTATGGGAGAAGGGTTAATATTAGGAAAGGGAAGGTAATAAACAAAAACCACAAAAGAAGAAGCAACGAAATGTAAAAACACATTCTTTAAACCAGTGGCTAAAGAACCTTCCTGACCTTTCCAGCTCTTTGTTCTGGCCCCCGAAAGCTATCACAGTCCTGATGGCCCCCAGAGCCTCTTCTGCCACGGCGCCTGCTTTTGCATAAGCAGCTAGTTCTTTGTCACTAAATGCCGAGAGTATCTGGACAGAAAAGAAACAGTTATCACTTTTGTATAGGGAGAAAAGTTTAAAGGCACTCTGGTCAACTCTTTAACCTACTTTTTCTTCTCAAACCCTCTCCTTTACCAAATATGAAAGTCACATAGCAAATGCCAGTGTTCTAGATCCAATGACTGCGTCCACATCCCTCAAAGGCTATATCTGACCCACCCTGGTGATAGGCTCCCCAAGAGTACTCAGGAAAAAAGAAAATCTACACATAATTCTCTAAATAGCATTCTTGGGAACACTGTCAAATTCCACATCTATTGTTTTTCTCTGTTAGTTGTAAGGTAAAATAAAATAAAGGTTTACTACTTTGAAAGGATTTACCATTCTTTCCTTTATTGTGTCACATTTTTTTCTGAGACAGAGTCTCACTCTGTTGCCCAAGCTGGAATGCAGTGGCACGATCTCGGCTCACTGCAACCTCCGCCCCCCGTTTTCAAGCAATTCTCCTGCCTCAGCCTCCCAAGTAGCTGAGACTACAAGTGCGCCACTACGCCCAGCTAATTCTTTGTAATTTTAGTAGAGACGGGGTTTCACTGTGTTAGCCAGGATGGTCTCAATCTCCTGACCTCGTTATCCACCCACCTTGGCCTTGTGTCACAATTTTTAATTACTATAAAAACAATACTTCCAGACCTCCTCATGGGCATTCTGCTGAATAATAAGATAACCAAACAAGATGTTTCAGGAGAAGAGCAAAGGAAAAATAAAAACAAAAGAGATACAAGTAGTTCACTATGTAAATCATCAACCCCAGGATGAGCAAAAATTGCCAGTAAAATTTCTCGACTCTGAAGTGTTGGCTGAAGCAGAATACATTTTGTGTATTTTATTGCAAGGCAAAACTGGCAGAGTGCCACTTAACCATAACAGGTAATGATCAAAATAAATAGAACAAATCCAAACTCTATTTAAAATTTTTATGTTCATGCAATAATTTGAGGGTAATGTTATATTTTAAAGTCCCACTTCCTTAACTAAGGGTAACTGAAGTAAGAACTGTGAATTTTTTTTATTTTATTATTATTATTATTATTTTGAGATGAAGTCTTACTCTGTCACCCAAGCTGGAGTGAAGTGGCATGATCGTGGCTCACTGCAACCTCCACCTCCTGGGTTCAGCGATTCTCCTGTCTCAGCCTCCCGAGTAGCTGGGATTACAGGCATGCACCACCACGCAAGGCTAGTTTTTCATATTTTTAGTAGAGACAGGGTTTTGCCATGTTGGCCAGGCTGGTCTTGAACTCCTGACCTCAAGTGATCTACCCACCTTGGCCTCCCAAATTGCTGGGATACAGGAATGAGTCACCACACCCAGCCTGTGACATTGTGAATTATGTTAAAGATTAATTTCCTTACTAAAGCACCATATTAACACCATGTTACTGGATGTAGTTTCAACTGACATTTAATGCAGACCTGCACAGGTACAAGTATGAGACTTCTGCATATTAAAGATAACTGTGTGCAGGGGTTAACACACATAAAAATGGCCAGCTTTCAAACATACCTTTGCCCAAACGGCTGCAGAGAGTCCCAGAATAGGGCTGATGGCCATTATCACAAGGGTGAGCTTCCATCCTCTGATGAATCCCACTATGAATCCTGCAAAAAACGTGGCTACTGCTTGAAAGAACATTCCAACCTTGTCACCAATTCCTTCACTGATTTTGGAGATGTCACTAAAAAAGATCACACCTAAGTGGTTACAGGCAGGAGGTTTCAGTTAGAAAGATGAAGTAGACATCCAACAAACACATAGACAAGTAAAATTTGTTCACTAACTGCAAGCCTCTTTGAGAGTCTTAGCCTCTTGAATAACATCTTCCCCACCTAAACACCGTACAAAGGAAGAAATTCAGGATTAATCAGTGCTTCTAACAAGTTAGTATCATTAAAGTTGATACTATTAAATGAGTCAATCCTATGAGAGAAGCATTAACATTTTGAGCATATAAATCTATCTGTTTAAAAGCAAGAATTAAGAAGCACATTGCAACAATAATAAGCAACAGTAATAGGGAAGGATTACTGCATTTCTTATTATAGGGAAGTAACAGGGAAAAGATCTTTGCTTCTACCCTTGTCCCTATTCTCAACCCAGTCTATTCTCAACACAGCAGACAGTGTGATCCTTTGAAAATGCAAGTCTGCTCATGTTACTGCTCAGCTCAGAAACTACCAACGGCTGCCATTTCACTGGGTGAAAGCTGAGGTCTTTGTGGTTTACAAGACCCTAAATGTCTTGCTCGTCCCTCTTTTTTTTTTTTTTTTTTTGACTTTTTTGCTCAGGATGCCCTTGCCAGGACTCCCAGTCAGGAAAGTTTATCATCTATCTCCCGCTACTGGAATGTAAGCACCAAAAGAACGGAGATCTGTGCTTTGTTCACTGATACATTACGAACACATAGAATGGTACTTAGCACATTAAACACCCTCAAATATTTGTTGAATAAGTGAAGAGTCGACAATTACTAAAGCAAGTCTCTTTGTAAATTAATTCAATCATCTATTCATTCATTCAACCATCTTTACTGAGAGTCTAGCACCTGTCAGGTCCTGCAGTAGAAAGTTCCATGAGAAATAAACAAGTATAAGATGTGAACTCAGTCCTCAAATAAACCTGCTGTGCACCTTGGGGGAAAGCCAACATGCAATGGCCTAGGCTATAGATGCTGCCAGACATGGCTGCCAGATGGTCGATTTCTAATATAGGTCAGATGCTCAATCTAGTCACATTTTTCATCTAAAAACTTTCCTTGACAAATTTTCACATAGTAATTAATTTCTGTATGAAAGTGTGACATTAACAATGTACCTACTCTGTTAGCCGCGTATTGAGTTCAGTGGTGTCGTTGATGTCAAACCATCCTATTTCCTGTCGTAGAACAGCATGAAAAAATTTTTGCCTAATTTTCCTGATCTGTCGACCAGCTGCCAAAGTCCAAAATGAAACTTGTATATAGGCAGCAACAAGAACTCCAGCACCCAATCCTGAGTAGTAATATGCATATCTGGAAAAAACAAAAAGAGAGGGTCTATTAAATACCTTTGTTTTTCTTTCCTTTTCTTTTTTCTTTTTTCTTTTCTTTTCTTTTCTTTTCTTTTGAGACTGAGTCTCACTCTGTCACCTAGGCTGGAGTGCAGTGGCACTATCTCAGCTCACTGCAACCTCTGCCTTCTGGATCCAAGTGATTCTCCTACCTCAGCCTCCCGAGTAGCTGGGATTACAGGCATGCACCACCACGCCCAGCTACTTTTGTATTTTAGTGGAGATGGGGTTTCACCATGTTGGCCAGGCTGGTCTCAAACTCCTGACCTCAGGTGATCTGCCCACCTTGGCCTCTCAAAGTGCTGGGATTACAGGTGTGAGCCACCGCCCCCACCCTATCATCCTTTATTCATCTCTTTCAGGAGAAATTTTCAGAACTGGAAATTAGTCAATTTACTAAACTAATAGCAAAAACTGTATATGACATTATAACAAACAGACATTACATTTTTTTTCTTTTCTTAAATTATAAAATGATGAGCTCCATGACGGCAAATCTGTTTATTTGAACTGTTAGCCAAAGAAATGGATAAATTTTTGTTGTTAACTGTAAATAAGTTAATGATTTGTTTTTAACTGATATTGATAATTTGTGATACAATTTAACTCCTCTTTCATAATTATATTCTAGACTTGTATATCTTATTGTACTGAAAAGTTCACTACTATTTACCTATTGCATCTATAGTAATAAGCAGATTGAACGTGTGAAATCGTCCTTTCCATACTGGTTTTTCCACATTCTTTATACAAAGAACCAAAAACTTTGTTCCTATTTGTCAGAATTTGAAATATTTTTTTAAAATGATATGGTAAGATGTCATGAATTCAAACTAATTTGGAATGAAGGTTTTACCAAATTAGTAGAAAGTTAGTATTTTTAAAAATAATAAGTACATATCAATACTTTCAAATTTTTATTATCTAATTTTACAAACTGCTTCCAGATAGACACCTTTCAGGCCTTTTAGTGTACAGACAGCACTTGTTACAATCAGCAACATTGCTATGCAGACATACAAACATCATGCTTACAGGCTTTAGAGATTTCTATTGAGAAACTAGAAGGAGGAGAAAATGCCATAAATGACATTATTGGATCAAATGACAAAATTGGAATATTGACGTTATATTAGATAAAAGTATTGAAATTTACTGAAGCTAATGGCTGTACTGTGATTATGTAAGAAAATATCCTTATTCTTAGGAGTCATATTGCAGTAAAGGGCCATGATGTGTGCATCTTAATTTAAATTGGGATTTGGGGGCAAAAAATGATAACAATAGATGAATCTGGCTAAAGAGTACATGTCATCTGTATATTCTTATAATTCTGTAATTTGAAATTATTTTCAAATGAAACTTTTAAAAAGTACACTATATATATGAGTTACCTAGTCATTTCTTCTTCCAGAATTTTGCCTGGATTTAGCAGCGACAATGAAAAGTTCACTAAATTAAAAAATAAAATAAAACATGTTAAAAGATCAAACTATTATAGTCATTGCCAGGTTTTTAAAAAAAAATCTGTTAATTTAAATGTATGAACGCTAGAAGATGCTGTTGTTAAGGTTCTCTTTAAAAAACACTCTTTTCTTTGCACACTCAAGTGCATTATTTTCACTTTACTCAAGTAAAGAGCCCAAGGGTTTAGGTACTAGACATTAAGGGCCAAGAAAGGGAAGATAAGCCCTCCCAGGTCTTTCCCCCATCCTGGCGGTCTCAGCCTTTAGCAAAGCAGCCTTCTAAGGAGGCACAGAGGAGCCACTGAAGAGACGAGGAAGCCACAAGACACACAGAAGACAGAAAAGGGATTAAGAAATATTTAAAATAGAAAACACAGGATTTAAGAGGCACTTTTTTTTGGTGGCTCAAAGCACTTTATAGGTACTTCAATAAATTTTATTTTTATATCTGTGTGTTTTTTCTTTACACAACTCATATGACATAAGTAAGGGAAAGGCTAAGTTACATCCATCGCAAAGGAGGAAAACCTAGAAAGGGAAGATAACTTGGTTGCTCAAAGGCATGTCAGTGATCACTGGCAATAAATGAATATCCTGCATTCCACCTCTTGTTTACCAGCACTGCTGTATTCTAGTATTTTTGAAGCAGTCTTAATTGGAAAGAAATCTATTGTCTATTAATTTGAGCTAATTTGATAAAATGTCAATGTATCTTTCCTGATTTTCATGTTTTAATAATAATGTTTATTGAGCATTTATTAAATACCAGGCACTGTTCTGAATATTTTAGGTGTGTAAATTCATTGAATTATCTTTTGAGGTGAGACTATTTTACAAACCCCATTTTATAGAAGAGGAAATGGAGGCACAGATAAATAAAGTAACCCACTCAATGTCTGTCATACAGCTAGTAAGTGGCAGAGCTGAAAGTCAGCCCAGGCAATTTGGCCTATGCTCGTAACACTATACTATACTGATTTATTCATGTGATAATGACTTATTTTTACTTTTTAGAAAACACAAATGAAAAAATAAGAAACAGCTGACATCTACTGCATTCACAAAATAATAGGATAAAATATCACCACAGCATTGTTGAGAAAATATATCAGGGTACATATTTCTCATTTTCCATGGTCCTAGGAGAGAAATTTGTTTGGATGAATGGAGGCAAGATGGTGCACTTCCGGGTTCTTCATCCCCCCCCAACTTTTCCCGCGTGCGCGAAAATGCAGCCGGTGCCCAGGAAGGTGCAGACCAACTGGGCATGCGCCAGGTGACGTCAATCCGAAGAGACCAAGATTTACCTGGTCGCACCTGTGGAACGCCCCCTGACACACCCATGCCCCGCCTATTGCCCTCCCACTCCTAGAAAAGCCGCTCAGAGGCACGCCACACGCGGCCTTCCTCAGTTCTCCACTCCTGTCGGGATGTCAGGACTGCGGGAACTCCGTCCGAGGGCCCCACCAGGGGACTCTGTCGGCCTTCTTTGCCGGAGGCCGACAGACCTCTTCCCCACACCTTAGGTGACCAAAATAAACTTGCAGTTTTGCTCCTACACTTGCCTACTCGCTGGTTCTTTTGTGCCCGCTCTGGTGGTCTTAGAAAAACAAATCAAAATTGGTCTCTTTGTTCCTTTGCCGTGTGTAAATAGCCCAGGGGTCATGTTTTCATGGTGCTGTGTATCCTCCTTATCTTTTTCCAAAGAAAGATAAGGTTGAAATTTATTTAAAACTCAAACTACTGTCAGGATAAATTACCAGGCATCTGGCCCCAACTGCAGCATAATCTTTCCCCCAGGATTATAAATTCTACTGATGTTCACAGTGAAATTTCTGATTATGAATCTAGCTCTTTATAAGCTATCAGAACCTTGAAGATTTATGCCCTATTTTACTTTTCATCTTATCAGTTCATTTCTGTGTGTTCATTTCCATCCTGAAGTTTTAAATAGGGCAAATTATAACAGTGTTTGGAACTAGAGGCAGACAAGTTATTCTAAAGCTGTGGCATTTGTAAAAATCATTGTGGTTTTTCATTTCCTTGAACTGAAACATTGGGTGAAATCTGTAATAAGTTTTTCCTCTCTTTCAACACCTACCTCAAACTTTTAAATTCTCTCAATAAAGATACTGATACCGTCTGGATATTTGTTCCCTCCAAATCTCACGCTGAAACGTGATCCTCAGTGTTGGAGGTGGGGCCTGATGGGAGGTGTTTGGGTCAACAGGACAGATCCCACATGAATGGCTTGGTGCCCTCCCTGAGGTAATGAGCAAGTTCTCACTCAGTTCATGTGAGAGCTGGTTGTTAAAAAGAGCCTTGGCCTCTCCCTCCTACTCCCTCTCTCTCTGTGTGACACATCTGCTCCCCATTCACCTTCCCTCATTTAGTAAAAGCTTCCTGAGGCTTCACCAGAAGCTCCGAACAGATGTGGATACCATACTTTCACAGCCTGCCAAACCATGAGCCAAAAAAAACCACATTTTCTTTATAAATTACCCAGTCTCAGGTATTCCTTCATAGCAACACAAAATGAACTAACACAGATATCAACTCAAATTGACACTCCCTCCTAGGAAAGAATCTATGAGCATTCCAGATTGGACCTGCTCCTTTCTCAGAGTCCTAAGAATGGAAATCCAGTGCTGGGTTAGTAACCTGAGGAGCCCCAGAACCCCCGGAGGAAACTCAGACTTTTTGATGCCTGGGACAAAGGTGAACTAAATGTATGTTGGTGTGTCACCTGGAGAGTCATGGCATGCTAGATCTGAAAAGAGCCTAGTCCTGGTCTTGTCAGATGCTACCTATTCTGCTTCAGTCTCATAAACGATATCTACATGGTCATTTGGCTTGGTGGTTCTTAATGCTGTCTGTGCATTAGAATTACATGGGGAGCTTAAGAATTACAGATGCCCAGGCTCCACTCAAGCCCAATGCAGCCAGAATCTCTGGTTGAGTCCAAAACATCACACTTTTAAAAAGTGCCTCCTGCCAGGCCCAGTGGCTCACACCTGTAATTAAAGCTGTTTGGGAGGCTGAGGTGGGAGGATCACTTGAGGCCAGGAGTTTGAGATCAGCCTGGGCAACGTGGTGAAACCCACCCACCTCTACAAAAAGTTGGCCGAGCATGGTGGCAGGTGCCTGTAGTCCCAGCTAGTCAGGTGGCTGAGGCAGGAGGATTACTTGAGCCCAGGAGTTCAAGGCTGGAGTGAGTTATGATAACTTCACTGCACTCCAGCCTGGGCAACAGAGCAAGACTCTGTCTCAAAAAAGAAAAAGTGTCCTGGTTGATTCTAATATGCCAGGATGTAAAACTTACACCCCAGTCCACCTGAACGCCTCCTGTAGTAAGGAACTGGGGAAGTCCTGAAGCTGCCTATTCATTTTAGAGAATACCTATATAACCTATACATTTTATAAATGAAGAAACAGTGTGGGTTGTTTCATTTCCAAGTTCTCATAACCAGTTTCTCCCAATATTTATTGATCATTTACTATGTTCCAGACACTTTACACAAATCATCTCACTTAATTCTATCAGTAAATTTATGCTTACCTGTCAAAGGTGAGAACAGTAAGGATTATAGAGGTTAAGAGACTTGCTCATGGTCACACAGCTCATGGATGAAGGGTCTGAATAAGCAGTGTATACATTAAGGATTAGATAGGAAAACATAGTCTTCATTTTCACTTTTGAGTTTCAAAGTAAATCAGTGTCTGCCTTTCCTGATTCTGCCCAAGACTTCTTTTTTTTCGAAGGGGAAGAAGGAGAGGTATCCATCACCTCAAGCATCTCCTTTCTTTGTGTTACAAACAATCCAATTACATGCTTTTAGTTATTTTTAAATGTTGCCTAGGACTGCTTTTACCACATAGAACTATTCATCACAAAATAAAGAGCTGGTGTTTGTTCAGGCAACCTAGCCACGATGGACAATTAATGAAGGTGCCTTAGGGCTCAAAATGGCATTTTTTCCCTCAACCAAGAGGCAATGCAAGGACAATCAGGGTGCAGCTATTTCCCCCACAGAATTTCTTAGACTATTACAGTCACAGAGACAGCATAAAATATATCAAGTCCTTGACACTCTGCAGAAAAACTGTTTTCTCCAACTCTGTCCTTAATGTTTTGGATGCAGAATGTTGTGTGCATAGTTTCTGCACAACTGACTCATTGCGAGGGAACAACCCTGCCATGGAGTAGCTTTATTCTGTTGACAAGGATGGGCTTTGCTCACAATAAGTCATTGTCAGACCCTCTTGTAATATAAACCTTTGTTTCTTCTAACATGCCCTTCTCATTTGACTCCTATTAAGTCTGATTGTCCAAGCATCCAACAATTCTAAAGAACAGACTAAGTAAACATCTCTATGAGATAAGCTGGAACCTCAGCTAAGTACTCACTCTATCTGTTCCCAATCCCCATGATTTTTGCTAAACTCTACAACTCTCAACACATCAATAAGCAGTCTGGATTTAGAGTAAGTATCCTTTAAAGATTTCATTGTCTTCAAAGAGGTATGAGAATGTTATTTTTACAAACGACCAAAGAGTGGATGTTGGAAATTCATAACATTTGAGGAACTTTCCAATCTAAATCCTCCATAACATCCAGTAAGCCTAATGAGAAACATGGCTACAGGGTACCAAGTGTCATAACAGGAGTGTTTATAATTCGGAGGCTACCAAAACAAAGTTGGCAACTCTCATGAGTTTATCTCTGTGTCAACCACAGGTCTGTAAGTGACTTGCTTGTGCCATTCCCCAGAGAGACCTTGAATTTGGCACCTCTCTGCCATGTCCAGCTACAAAGTCATTCAGTTTCATAATTAGGCACAAGTTAAAAAAGAAAAAAATAAAAGAAAAGTTCTCCAAGTAAGAAAGTTGGGAATTATTCTGGTATTAGTAAAAACAAAAACAGAACTAATAAAATTGATCCAAAAGAGAAATGATCTGTGATAAGTGAATTGCATTGCTTTAATCTGACTTTAAAAATTTTAATTGTGATATGTTACATTAAATTTACCATCTTAACTATTTTTAAGTATACAGTTCAATACTGTTAAGTATATTCACACTGTTGTCCAGCCAACCTCCAGAACTTTTTCATCTTGCACAAGTGAAACTCTATACCCATTAAACAACAGCTCCCTACTGTCCCTCCCCACAACCCCTACTAACCATCATTCCACTTGCATTCCTATGAATTTTACTCTAGACACTTCATAAAAGTAGAATCAAACAGTATTTATCTTTTTTTTGAGTGGCTTATTTCATTTAGCATCATGTCCTCAAGGTTCATCTATGACATAGCATGTGTCAGAAGTTATTTCCCTTCAAAAACCTGAATGATATTCCATTGTATGTATCTACCATATTTTATTTTTCCATTTATCTGTTAATCTGATTTTTTAACCCTGTGAAGAAGCCATTTTTTTTAAGAAAAATTACTTTAAATTTATTTTTTCTTGGTAAAGGTGTATATGTCAACAGTTACAAGTGAGAATACAGGGAGACATCACACCCACCCATTTTCAAAGCCACTCACTTTCTCTCCCTAGAAGTAATCACCAGTTTCTCTACATTATTTCACAGATATTTTATGGACATACAAGTGCTTCACTGGAAGGCTAATGTGAGTCACCAAGAGATAATATCTGCAACACTTGAAAGGAGGTGCTAGACCATACATGAACAGATAAAGGTGGCTCTTATTCCACAAAAATATTCTATTGGTGCTCTAATAAATGGTGCTTTATGGTTTGAAAATCAGGAAATGTGAAACCCAAAGATAATTTCAAAGTAGGGGCAGTGGAAATATGATGCTGACAATTCAGGAGCTGGAGAAGCGTCTTTGTAGTTTCTCTGATTTTTTTTTTCCAGATGAAATAAGATGGAAATCAAAGACAGCTGGTGTAAGTTCCTATAGCGTCATTGTCCTGCTACTAAAGGGATGAGTGAGAAACCCAGCTCCCCATCTGGAAGGTCAGACCAGTTAACAGACCCTTGAACATTAATGTGCATAAATGCATCTCTGATTCTCTGTGGGGAAGGAAAGGTCTTGCTAAAATACCATTGCTAATTCAGTGGGTCCAGTATGTGGCCTGGGAGTCTGCATTTCTTTCTTCTTTTTAAAATAATTTCAATTTTTATTTTAGATTCAGGGAGTATATGTGCAGGTCTGTTACATGGGGATATTGTGTGATGCTGAGGTTTGGGATATGAATGATCCCGTCACCCAGGTAGTGAGCATAGTACCTAGTATTTGGTTTTTCAACCCTTGCTGCCCTCCCTCCCCTCTCTAGTAGATCTCAGTGTCTATTGTTCTCATCTTTATGTCCATGTGTACCCAATGCTTAGCTCCCACTTATAAGTGAGAATATGCAGTATTTGGTTTTCTGTTATTGTGTTAATTTGCTTAGGATAATTGCCTCCAGCTGTATTCATGTTGCTGAAAAGGATACAATTTTGTTTTTGTTTTTGTTTTTTTTGAGACAAGGTCTTGCACTGTTGCCCAGGCTGGGGTGCAGTGGCACGATCTCGGCTCACTACAACCTCCACTTCCTGGGTTCAAGCAATTCTCCTGCCTCAGCTTCCCGAGTAGCTCTTGATTTTGTATTTTTTATAGATGTGTAGTATTTCATGAGAAATAGATTTTTAACTGAGGTGTCTTACTATGGGCATCATCCTGCTCTATATGTATATAAAATTAATATGTTGTAGATCTATAAATTTTCTAGGAAAACAAATAGACAATAGAAAATTCCTACTCTCCCATTTCTTTAAAGACCTTTTTTTTTTTTTTTTTTTTTTTCCTTGAGATGGAGTTTTGCTCTTGTTGCCCAGGCTGGGGTGCAATGGCGCGATCTTGGCCCACCGCAACCTCTGCCCCCTGGGTTCAAGCAGTTCTCCTGCCTCAGCCTCCAGAGTAGCTGGGACTACAGGCATGAGCCACCATGCCTGGCTAATTTTGTATTTTTAGTAGAGATGGGGTTTCTCCACATTGGTCAGGCTGGTCTTGAACTCCCAAACTCAGGTGATCCACCACCTCGGTCTCCCAAAGTGCTGGTATTACAGGCATGAATCACTGTGCCCGGCCTCTTTAAAGACTTTTTAAACTATCTGTCCTATCACAACTTCACAGTGTTTATGTTAAAGTTTTGGTCACTAGTCACAAATAAGCAATCCATTTAAAATTTTCCCAAGCACTTTTTTTCCTAATCATCTATATTGACCCTATAATATATATGACAATGAGCATGGTTTGGACGGCAGAAAGGCCGGTGTTTGAATTCTGTCCTAACATCCACCAGCAGTGTAACTATGGACAAGTTATTTGCCCTCTCCAAGCCTTGGTTTCATCATCTATCACAGAAGATAACATTACCTACTGTGTAGTATTTTTCTTGTGAGGGAAAAGTGGAATAATATATGTAAAGTGTTCAGCATAGGACCTAGCACATAGTAAGCACAATGAAAATCACCATTATTGTTATTTTATTATGAAGAGGTATTTTTTCAGAGACAATATTACTTGAGAATAAATAAACTTTTATAGGAGTTTGCTTTAAATATTCAAAGGATGCTTTTATCAGATTTTTAAAAGGCATTAATATTTATCAATATTTATGTAAACATATTCTGTTGTATTAATTAAGCAATCCTATTCTCTTAGGAAATTACACATAAGGCCTACAATAGTAACTAAATATGTAGTTTTCAGTCAGTGAACACTGTGAATTCTCATTCAATGCTGTCTAAATGATAATTTGTCTTAGAAGTCTTTGCTAAGAAAGCTGCCTTTCCTTTACCAGTGTTTTGAAAATATTCTACCACCTGTGCAACAGTAAAGTTTCACTCTGTCTTCTCCAGCCCAGTGCCCACAAGGTCTGTTAGAGAAAAGAGGCTTCAGGCTTGGTAGAAAGCATGAAAATCTTCATTTCTATGTTGAATTTGGTTACTATGAAAATAAGTATGTCTATTGGAATCCCACTCTAATGCTATTGTCAAGGCCTCTCTTATTGATAACATTAACTTATGGGACTCTTTTAGCTCTTTAATAATTATAGTCCTTTGGGTGAATTCCAAGGGACATTTTGAATCCATTCACTCTTTAGTGAAGTGCCATCTCAAGTTCCAGTCAATCTGGTTGATCCAAAATTAGAGACAGAAAATGAGTATAATTTTTTTAAGGTGAAGGGGAGAGAAGAAAAGAAAACCCAGAAACAGATCTACAAACTAAACACAGCTTAAGAAGTACTGCATGTTTCACTGATGTGTTTTGAAACTCATCAGCAATTACTAATAGAATGGATACTGCATAGATATACACTCATTACATTTCTACTGTTCTCAAGTAGAGTGACTTCCTTACTTTTATTTAGAAGCTTCACCTGTATTAAAAGTCAAACAAGAATACATGTATTTCTTTAAATTTAAATGAGTATTTGAACAATTTTCTGAGAATCTTACAACTCCTTCTATGATATCTGGAATCATCCAGATATCCAAATCATTAAGTAAGATGGTAATGAATAGCAAAATCAACTCCCAAATGTTTACCCAGTTAAAGAAATGCTATGGATATTTTTAAAAGGTAAAGAAATGCTTACCTGGAAGGGAGAAGTTTCCTGCAGTATCAACAAATTTGTCAGTCATCTCTCCAAACACTATCATCATGAGGGGGAGACCTGATCCGTGAGCTATGGCCATGATGGTACCCAGTGACATAAACAATTTATCCTGCCAATCAGAGTATCGAAACTAAAAAAAGGAAATAAAATAATACTTAGCTGTGGAAAGGAATTTCTCCTCTTCCCTAATTATATGTTCTTTGGATTTTTATTTAAAGTCAGTACTTTTTTAAGAGTTGCAAATGAATGTCTTAGAAAAGGAGGTCTTCAAATCATTAACACCTTAATTTCATGATTCTGTTTATTTTGTGTTCTGTGAAGAAATCAATCTAATTATGGTTAATCAGTATCTGATTTGAATAAATAATTATAATACAATCAGAAGGGATAAAGGTTTAAGAAATATTATTTGATCTCCCAGAGCTCCTGCAGTAATAAAGAATGGCTAGGGAAAGACATTAAGTTTAAACATGCACACACACACAGACACACACACACACACACTACATCCGTTATAAAAGCATTCAGAATATTTCAGAGGGAGAATTTAAAATAGGGGAAAATAGATGCTCTGAGTTTTGAGATAAGATCCCTTTAAAAGTTTAACTTAGCTTTAAAAAGGCAACTCAGTAGTGAAGCACAACAAACATTACAGTGTGTCTATATGTGCACCTTAGGGAAGGCTTGCTCATGGAGATCCTTATGTGGAACATTTTATAAAAATTTATTTTTCACCAGTGTCACCTGCCAAGTATGCAGAACCTTGAAGGGTAAGAGGGAGTTCCCTGGAGAAGAATCGGCGAGTATAGAAGTAGTAGGAAGAATTTAGGCTTATAACAAGAAGGTAACTAGAAACTAGATGGAATGCTTAAGTAACTCCTAGCAGTGGAATTCCTGAAGGGCACAGTACAAAGTGTGGGAGAGGATGTTAGAGAGAGAGAGAGAAGGCCTGTGCTGGTGGGTCACACCAAGAATCTTGGACACAGTACTACCTACAGAGGGGAAGGGTGATACCAGTTGTCACAGTGAAGTGCACAACCCCCAAGAACTAACCAGCAGATCAGTGTCCTAACACTTCAAAGGACTTTGTTACTGTCTTATTAGTCCTCTTCCATTTCTCACCCTTTCTTTCTGTTTTTGATTGACCCATTTATAGTTCTCTTTCTCTTTGTTCTTCTTTCCTCCTCTAACTTCTAGACTACATTTTCCTCCTCTTATGTTTCCATTTCTATAGTTTCCTGTCTTTTTTTGTTTGTTTCTCTCCTCTCTTTTAAAATGCTTTACTCTGCCAATTCCCCTCTCCCCAGCCCCTTTTGGGGACAAGGAACAGTTATTGGGAGAGTGGGTGATGAGTCAGGCTTGGCACAGTGGAGCCTTTGAGGGCTGAAGCTAGGTCAAACTGCATCAATGACCCGGGCGAGGCTGAGGTTAGAGGCACATGGTGGAAAGTGGGTATGTGTGTAACTGCTATCAAAGAGTTCCAGGACAGGGACAGGGGCAAACTCCATCATCAAACACACAGGGCAAGCAAGGGAACTGAAAGAGACAAAGGGTCAGAAGCCAGGCAGAACTTGTATAAAACATTGGGAGCAGGTAAAGTCAAGAGCCAATGGAGCTGGGTCCCTAAAATTGCCACAAAGGGACCAGTGTCCCAAAGGTTCATTTTTAGTGGTTCCGGGAAAAGGAAAACAGAACACTTGGGTCTGTCAGCAATAGTTAAAAGCACGGGGGCAGGTTGTTAACATTAAAAGCATTTTAAATGTTTTCATATTAACTGAATACAATTTTACAGCCTCTAAGCATAAATTTAAAATGAAGTGAATTCCACAGCAACATCCTAAGTAAACCTAGGTTTGTTTTCAGTGATTTTCCACAAAATAATATATTTCTAACTCCTGTTAGAGCACAACTTTATCCTCAACCTCTTTCAGGACAAAAAATATCTATTAAGATATCGATTAAGAGGTGAAAATAAAGATTAAATTTAAATATAACTTAAGCTAAAACTTTTAAATTCAAATGAAAATTTCTGTTTCTACATTAAGGATTTTATTTTCTGTAGGAGGCAGATTTAAAACCTATGCATTAAAACCAACTTTCATTTGATAAACAATTTATTCTCCAAAGTAGTAATTTTTTTAATTGCCCTTACTGAGACTTTTTAAACAAACAAATAAAAAAAGAGGAGGGAAGACAATGAACAGGGGCTTTGTGGTTACATGAGAAGGACGCAGCAGAGTTTGAAAGTGTGGATGTTTTGGTGTCTTTTTATCCATTTAATTACTAAGTTGGATTTCAGCTGACATGACAATTCTAACTTATTTGCTATCAAATTAATGGCTGTCACAGTTTGAAACACATCATATTTACCAAAAATGGGCAAATGCTTTCTTGAGCTGCCTCTGTAAGACATATTTCAAATGAAAACCGGATTAGGAGACTTCTTCCAAAAAATATTGTCTTGTCTTGTACCAACAGAAAAGCACCGAAAACTGTTTTAAGCATAATCAGAATCCCTAATAGTTATCCCCTATTTAGCCAATTTTTGGAAACCAAATGTGAATGCAGATTCCTTAAATTAAAATTTATGTACTTAACAATTACTTTCTTGATATGCAAGCTTATTTAAAGCTAAATTTGGGGTGGATGCTTGTGAAGCAAATGCAGAGTTGCAATTTCCTGAAATTTTGTTGAGTTTGCATTGTGCTACTAACACATTTTCACTTTGCTTGCACACCAGTTAGTTCTGCCCTGTGTCATCGCCAGCCTGTCTCTACTTTTTAAAAAATCATCCATCTTGAGAATGTGGGTCATTGACTATAATAAGCCAAACTTAGCACAGGTGCAGCAAGGACAACTTATTGCTGCCTGCAGACAGTTTTTTTGTTGTTGTTTTTGAGACAGGGCCTCGCTCTGCCACCCAGGCTGGAGTGCAGTGGTGTGATCATAGCTCACTGCAGCCTCAGACTCCTAAAACCCTCCTGCCTAAGCCTCCCAAGTAGCTGGGACTACAAGCTCATGCCATGACATATGGCTATTTTTTAAAGATTTTTATTTTTATTATTTTGTAGAGATGAGATCTCACTATGTTGTCCAGGCTGGTCTCAAACTCTTGGGCTCAAGCAACCCTCCCACCTCAGCCTCCCAAAGTGCTGGGATTACAAGTGTGAGTCAACTCGCCTAGCTGGACAATCTTAAAGTACTTGCTTTAAAGATAATTGATTTAATACATCAAATCTGAATAAAAGGTAGGATTGTTCACATTTAACATTTCACAGCTTACCAATGTTAGTACTCCAATCAATTTCACTTTCTTCGTATTTTTCCTTTTTTGGTTGCTGTAAAAAATATAATTGCTTGAATTTAAAACTGTTACAAAATGTTTTACAATCAATTGAACATAAATATGTTTAGTTACAATATTCAACTATTATAATGTTTTCAAATATAAGAGTGATGTCCACAAAATGTCAAAATTGTTCAGTTCAACAAACACAGCAAGTACAAAAGTAACTGTCCAAGGTACTACAAGGATATATGGATACATAAGAAATGGTAGCCTGCCTTACAGAGCTCACATACACAGGAAAGATAAGTATGTTAACAATGTCTGCTAAGTCAATTAAGTCATTTGTTTTCTAAAACTAAAAAAAAAAAAAAAAAATCTTGATTTAAAATTAGGAATATCCATTCTTCTGAAGGATTGTGGAGAGTGGTGTCAGGCAATCTTGTTGGTAATACATTCAAAGTGCATCTAGAATTTAACCACTTATCACCACTTTCATTGCTGTGCCCAGTAGGACAGCCTCCTGCCTAGTCTCTCCACTTCCACCTATGCTAATTCAGTCTATCTTCAACCAGCAGTCAGAGTAATCATTTCAAAACACAAGCCATAAATTACGTCTTTGCTCAAAAACCTACAATGGCTTTCCTTTTTCTTACAATAAAAGCCAAAATCCTTGCATTAACCTCTGAGGCCTTACATGATCTGTTTGCTTATTTCCTCTCTTACCACATCCCTACTCCCAAACCTGCTTACTCTGCTCCAACCAGCCTGGACTCTCTGCTGTTCCATGAACTCACCAAACATGTACCCAACTCAGAACTCAGGGTCTTTGCACTGCCAGTTACCTTTTCCAGGAATGCTCTCCCCTTAGATACCCACACAGCTGTTTCCTCTCATTTCTTTCAAGTCTTTGCTCAAATATTACCTTTAAAATAAGATCTACCCTAACCACCCTACTTAAAATTGCTAAGTACTCCCCTTTTGCACTCCTGATCTACTTAACCTGGATTAATGTTTTTTTCCATAGCATTAATTACCTTCTAATATTGGCTGTGGTTTACTTATTTAGTATGTGCATTATTTATGTCTGTCCTCCATACTATAATATAAAATCCATGAGGGAGTGTATGTGTGTATGTGTGTGTGTTTTATATGTATGATGATTTTACATATATATGATACATTTTTCCAGTTAAATGATAAAGTTTTACTCATAAGATGGTTCCAAATTATGTAAAGTGACTAAAATCACTGGACAAACATCTGCCACTAAATATGTTCAAAAGAATGTGCCATGGGCAATAACAACATAAATAGAACAAGAATAAAACTAATTTGATTGAAGCAGGCTTAACTTCTTTTAAATATATTATCTTTGGTCTGCTTTTATAAAAATTAGTTTCATTACATTTTATTTCATAATCTTGTGGTCTTAACTTATTGTTAACTTTCTGTATTTCTCTTTTGACCTGCTTTCTTCTTCCCAGCAAGAGCTATGGGCTTCCCCTCTGAGGACTTTCCTGGGTTCTGAAGTGTTACTACACTTTTTGTAGGAATAGCTCCTCTGTACATGCATCAAATGTTAAGCCAGTGCAATACATAAATAGACTTCTTCATGAAAATGCCATCTATTAATAGACTCACAGTCAATCCCTGCCTAAACAGCCAGCTGATGAAAACCATATTTTTCTATTGCGTGTATAAGTACTTCCATTGGAAGTAACGCCATCTATCACTTTTTCAATTCTATATGGCAAAACTAAATTTTCTATGAAAAAATACCATGGTACTTAGCAGAAATACAGCAAGGTTACTGCACAAACACGTTAACAGGCTAAAATAATGCTTCAGTTTAAGCATCAGATAGGCATGTTTTCAGTTAGCTAATCAAGCCCCTAGCAGCTTGAGGACAAACTACAGAAACTGATAAATTTGTCCCTCTGGGTGATGACTTGACACAGGTCAATTATTTCTGGGTAGCCTGGCATGAACTCAGAGACCGTAATAGCCTCATAAACTATTTCAGGCTAAAGGCGAAAATGATTCACTATTCCCACAGTGAAAGAGGAAACAAAGACACACGCCATTGACTGGGAGCTTCTGCGCCGTTCATAAAGCCTGTGAAGTGAGTTTAACAAGGGCCGGGGAACCGAGAAAGACGGAGGCAAAGGAAGCGCTGTTTCCCCCTAGCACTTGAACAAAACTGATTCGGGTGTACGGAAGTTCCCCCTCCCCACCTATTCTCCCAGAAAGGAGAAATACAAACAAGCCTGGCGATGAGAGGAGGGGGAGGGGTAAGACAAGGAGGAAGAGACATAACGGGATGGGCAGGAGGGGAGGGAGTTTTTGTTTCACTACCCTTGTTCAAAATGCACAGCCATCAACAGCAGATGTCTGTCACCCTATAGGTCTGAACAACCAGATGATGTATATTAAAGTCATTTGTAAAAGTTTCAAGAGTTACGTAATACAAGGAATGTTACACAACGCAGATATTCATTGAATCCCCCTGCACAAAGGGAAGGGAGCACTTTTCAAGGCAGCCTTTTCTTCCTGAATCTGTTCCAAAAGAAGCCTCAGTGACATTCTTTGAGGCCACATAACACTTTTGCTCCAAGGTCAGAAGGATGCAAGACCTTTCAAAGAAGCCTCCAAAACAAAAGTCTTCAAAGGCATCAATCGATTTTTACAACTTCTTTCCAAGGGTGAACTTGGTCCTGCTGATTCGCGTGTAACGGAAAAGCCAGTGGTTGCTGGGGATGTACCTGCTGACGCCCAGTTCCAAGTCGCCCTCTGCGCTCCTGGGGAGCCGGGCTGTTCCGTTCCTTGCCGCCTCAAGATCCATCTCAGCCTGAGGAGAAACCACAGCCTCAGGTCCAAGTGCACTCGCTCCGGCGCGGGGCGTCCAGCCCGGAGCACTGGTCGAGGGGCCCGGGGACACTGGGTGGAGGTCCCGCCACTCCCGCCCCGCGGCCAGTGTCCCGGGTCTCCCCTCGCGGCCAGGCGCTCCCTGGCCTCTCTCACCTCGGACCTCGCGCGTGTCTGGCAGAACTTCCGGGCGCGCGGGCTCTCCAGCAGAGGGGCCTGGACTTTGTTCGCCGCGGCCTCGCCCCCGCCCCCAACGCGCGTCCGGCCCCGGAGACGCCTCCCGCTGCAGCCAGGGCTAGGGCCCCGGCCCGCAGGAGCAGCTCCTGCCGCCCGCTCAGGCTCTCTCCCCAGGCCAGGCGCGGGCGAGGGGCCCAGCCTGCCGCTCTCCCCGCCGGGGCGCACGGGTGGGGCCGCCGCCCACCCTGGCGACCTGCCAGCCCTAGCCCGGGCGCGCCAGCTGCGGCGGATAAGGCCGAGATCAGCCTGAAGCCTCGGGTGCCGAGAGAGAGCCTCGCCTGATGGACCACCCAAGCCCCTGCAGATGACTGTCACACCCCCTGGGCGCTCAGTTTTCTTTTTAAACCCATAGGGGAGACAGTTTCCGGACGCCCAACAATCACAGAGCGGCCCAGGACCGAGAGAGAGCAGTAGACTCGCCTCTTGCTTCCGCATCCCCAGTTCTGGTCCGGGTGGCACTGAACCCAATCATCTCCAGGGACGACGAGAGTCAGCCAGGGCCGGCCGGAACCATCACATTATGCTCCTTAGGGAGAAGGAACGCTGTCGGTGCCCTCTTAGCACTTAGAGACACCGAACTTTAGGGCTAGAGGGGTCTTTAGCGATCACCTAATTAAAACCCTGTGTGTTTAACATATGAAGAAAGTGATGCCCAGAAAGGTGAAGTCCTGCCTGAGGCTGCATCGGTGGAACTGGAGTCTAGGGGAAGCCTCCTGAATCCCAGTCCAGTGCCCTGGTTCACTGCTCTCATCTAAGACTTCTCTCTGTTTTGAATTGTCTGTACTCCTACCACCTATTTGACTATGACTTTCTTGTCCTTTCTGATTCCTCCACACTGTTCCCAAAACGAAGTGTCTAAAACGGGGAGCGATAAATTTCATGGCTTTGAAACCAGAGACTTTCAAACTCAGAGTTTCACATTTTATTAACTATGTGACTTTGGACACTGTGCTCATTTCTCTAGACCTGTTTCCTTATATGTAAAATGGGGATAAAATCATCTCCCTTATCAGGTTATTGTGAGGAATAAATGAGTTGAGGATAAGTGAATTAAGTTCTAGGTAAAAGCACCTAGTACTATGCCTAAAACATAGCAGGTGTTCAACAAATACAACTTTCCTTCCTTCTGATCAGGTAGCAGGATGACCAGTGAGTCCTTGCTCCTGCTATGTCCTGTTAACACATTGTTAGCCCAAGGCTTGTCTGAGTTCTCAGAGAACCTTAAAGCAGAGCATGGTATAAGCAGAGATGCTGGGTAGACCCTGGTGTGAATCTTACCTTTCCCATGTACTAGCTGTCTAGCCAGGTTATGTAACTCTTGACTTAGTCATTGAATTTATAAAATAAGGGTGTTAATAAGATTAGGGATACTGTGTGTAAAATGTCCTGCACATGGGAGGCACCTAATACATGACGACTATTATTATAGTAAAAGTTCAGGTGAGGCCATGGAAGAAAGACTGGAACAGGGGCCAGCAGCTCCCGCACTCACTCCTAACTTGTGCTGTGCCTCTCCATCTTGCTCTGCCTGCCACCTGGAGCTAGGGTGAAACTTGACTTGAAATTGCATGCTGGAGTAGAAATGAATTTAGTTGAGTATTTTTCCTTAAAATGTTTTCGGTCCATATCAGTCTACCATGACCATGAGGATTATCTTCTTCAATCAACCCAAATTCCTTCCTTTCACAAGTCTAACAGGTGGTCAGATCATTATTTCAAGATACTCTGAGACTGAAGCAGTAGGAATTGTGTAGTTTGAAAGAAGGCTGGTGGTGACTGGAGGACATTATTAAACTCATTAGCATGTAAGGAGATGACAGCTTCTTCAGTCTCTAACAACAGAGAATTTGAGAAAGTAAATGCAGATACTTGAAGGAGTAGGAAGGTTCAGAACAAAAACTAAAACAAATAAAAACACTTATGAGGCAATGAGGTGTATTTGCCGGTCTGTCTGAGCCCATTCACAAAGTTGTCCCTGCAAGAAGAGGTCATCAAATGTTTTCTGCATGTGAGGACAGAAGTGAGGCCCTACGACAAATGAGTGTTTGTAGGGACAGAGAAGCCATGCCTATACGGCTGTGTTTACTTCTTTACCTGTATTAGAGCCAATTCTTGGAGCTCCTTTTATATTTATTTTATAACAATGCAGTATCACTGATAATTTCACCATTTATTCATCAACTAGAAGTTGAAGACTTACAATATTTAAAGCACTATGATAAACTGTATTTCTCCATTACACTCAGGCTGTAAGAAATCTTAACTTTCCCTTTACAGTAGAATATTGAGATACTTATGCATTGATGTAAGACTGGAATTAATGCCCTACCACACTATCTTACTTTTTCTATTTGCCCCATTAGTTCCATCTTTCTTTTTTATCCTCATTTTTGCCTTATTTTAGATCTGTTTAATATTATCATTTAGATTTCCTTTCTATTAGATTATTAAGATGTATTCTTTTATTTTCTGTTTAATAATTATCTCTTTCTAGGGATTATGACATGTATCTTTGACTAATCATTGTACTTTTTCCTCTTCCAGGACAATGCAAGGATTTTAGAACTCTTAAATCTCTTTTTTATTCACCCCTAACTTTTACATTGCCATTGTCATGTACTTTAATTTTCTCTGTATATTCATGACTCTTATGGGAATATTTTTTCTTTGTGTGTTGATAGTTATTTAGCTTTATCAAGACATTTATTATTTTCTTGTGTTTTGTTTCTTCCTACATCTCAAAGCTACCCTCTTGGATAATTTTCGTTTCACCTAATGAGCACTCTTTCATCTACTGTCTCTCATGTTTTCTTTAGTTTGTGACAAATTTTCTCAGCTTCTTTTTTTCCTGAAAATTTATTTCACTTTTGTCTTGAAAATTATCAGTTATTTTGGGTTTGCCTTACTAAATAAATATCAAAACTCATTATCAAACTATGGTCATTAAGGACATGTGTTTTGGAATGAGATAGACAAAGTAAAACAGAATCAAGATCTTATAATTGATGGAACTAGAATTCGAATCCAGGGAGTATTCTTATCTACTATGACTAGCAGGGAAGTGGAGATGGAGAACATAGGTCAGATGTATCAGAGAGTTAAACACAGTCATTCTTTAATGCATCCTTCAGTCCACTGATCTTACCACCTTTTTACTGTTCCTCACCTCCTTCATGTCCTCTCTCCTTTCTTAACTCAGCCTGAAAACACTCACAACCTCTAGCCCTCTCTCTTTACCAGGCTTGCTTAGTAAAACCACAGTCCTGGCTAATTCAAGTTACTGAGCTACTGTGAACCTACACCATGTAGCAGAACATGTCTGAAGACAAAAAGCCATTTGACTCTCCTCACCATGAACTTAAATGACCCTATAATATATACATAATGTACTTATAATGTTTATTATTTATTGCCCACTCTGTGGGATGTAAAACTTATGAGGGCAAAGATTTTTAAAAATTCACTGTGTATCCCAATGTTCACTGCCCAATAGTCGTAAGATGCTTTCTTAGTTCATTCACTCACCTGCTTTTCTAATAATTATTTCATATCTTCTGTTTTCTCAAATTCTGTTCTTTTTCATCTTCACATTCTGCTAAATTATTGTGCTTATTTCACTGATGAAATTTAAGTGCTTAAAATGGAACTCCATAACCTCCCACCATGATATTTGCCCACTTAACAGCATCTGTACCCAACACTATGCCTTTGCTGTTTCTGTAAATGAACTATTCATGCCCCTCTCTGCAGCCAGTCTTTGTTTGCACGTTCATCCTGCAGATCCCATCCGCTCTCACTTTCATAAGGAGCCATTCTTCCCTTTCTATCCTATATCATCAATTCCCGCATCCCTGCTGGGTCCCTCCTGTGAGCTTACATACATCTGTTATTTCTTCCATCTTGAAAAACAAACGAAAAACCTCTCTTGACCACACTTCCCCTGCCAGCTACCATCACATTTCCCTCTTTTCCTTTGCAGATAACTACTTGACAAAGTTTATTGCTTTCTTCAATTCCTCCTCTGTTCTCTCTGAAACCCACTCTAAATAGAAGTTTGATCTTTTCATACTACCGAAACTACTTTTATAAAAGTCACTGATAACTTCTGCTTTGCTAAGTCCAAAGATCAATTCTCTGTTCTTATCTTACCTGACAAATTCAAAAATTTGACAAATTTATCACTCTGGCTTTCTGAATATACCTTTTTCACATAGATTCCAGGACACCATATATTTCTTGGATTTTCCTGTGCTTTCCTGATCATTCTTCCTCAGCCTCCTTTGATGCCTTCTCTCTTTTTTTTTTTCAACTTCTTACCTAACACTGGAGTGGTCCAAGGCTCGTTCCTTGGACTTCTCTGTCTATTCTCACCTCCTCTGTCATGTCAGTCAGTCACACAGTTTTAAATACCATCTGCATTGAATAATTTCCAACTTTTTGTTTCTAGCATAGAATTCCCTCTTGTATGCCTGACTCTTAAACACAAGTGCATCTTTGACATTCCTATCTGGATGTTTAATAGACATCTCAAACTTAACATGTCCAACCTAATCTTAATCTTTTCCCCAAGCTGGGCCCACCAATGAACTTCTGCCTCCGGTTGGCAGTTCCAGCCTTACAGTTGTCAACAAAAACATTGGATTCATCCTGCATTTCTCTTTCTTCAACACACCATAATCAGTCTGTCAAGAAATCCTGTTGCCTTTACTTTCAAAATATATCCAGAATCTGACCTTTTACCTGCACCTCCAGCTCTATCACCATCATGCAAGTCACTATTATCTCTCACCTGATTTTCTCTAATAGCTTGTTAACTGTCTCTCTGCCTCTGTCCTTTCCTCCTCTTCTGCCTTTGTCAAAAGCGTGGCCTGGATGATTCTTTTGAAATATGAGTCAGATCACGTCACTCTTCTCTTCACATTTCTGTGGTGGCCCCCAATTCACTCAGTCATGGTCTGCAGTGGTGTGCCCTCTCCATGACCTCTCTGATCTCATTTTTATTTATTTTGTCTCTGCCTAACTCCACTCCAGCCACACTGGCCTCTTGGATATTCCTCAAACAAGAGAGGAAGCACTCCACCTCAGGGTGTTTGTACCAGTTGTTCCCCCTGTCCAAAATTATCCTCCCTAAAATACTCACATGGAGGACACTCTCACCTCCTAAAAATTTCTTCTCAATTACAAGTTGGATCTTGTACCCTCAGACTCTCAGTTCCTCTTATCCTACTTTGATTTTCCCTTCCACAGCATTTATCACCTTCTAGTATACTATATAATTAATGAATTTATTATGCTTATTGTCTCTTGTCATCTCAGCAGCACATAAGAGCTGTGAGAGTAAAAATATTAATATGTTTTCATTTTATTCACTGGAATATCCAATAATTGCTGCCCACACTTACTATGTGCAAGGACCTGGGCTAAGGTTTTAGGATAAAAAGTTTTAGGCATATAAAGAAGGATTTAAACAAGGCTAATACAAAAATTACTCAGATCATATAGTATTTTATGAATTTACAGAGCCTATCACACATGTATATCATCTCATTTGATTCTCAAAACAAGAAGCTTGTTCAAGGTAAATAAGTGAGGAACTATTATTCTCAGTTTCAAGGTGGGGATATCAAAGTGAATTTTACACAGTAAACAATGGAATTAGGATTCCAACTCTGGCCATGTGACTGCAGCTTCTCATTGTGTATCCCTGTGGAAGACTACTGTTAGGCAGAAGCTGTACCTGTTGTATTTCTAGTTCCCACAGCACCAGCGGGCTCAATAAATGTGTAGTGAATAGATCAATATTTTTGAACTATAGCATAAAAAGATTTGTAAAAAAAGAATTTCCTATAAGTAAGAGTCAACAGAGAATAACAAATTCCATCTACCAAAGTATTTTCAAATTATATTTAAATATAAATTAATTAGCAACAGTTTTTCCTAAAGAGGGTGCTATGATGGACTGTATTCTCTGTCCTGTTGACTTATATCTTGATAAATATGCTTTGTGGTCTTTTCCCCCACTATATTGTATTTGTAGCTATCTAACAATTCTCCAAATTTTCATGTCTGAAGATAGTGAAATTTGACTATTGTGTTTGCACTTGGCTGCACTTAACTACTCTTGAATCATTTCCAAACTTTCTGTCACTAATGGTTTTTACTTCTGCTCAAACTACTTTCTCAGAGTTTATAGATCTTAATTTTTCCTGCCTTTACTTCTCTTAACCTATGTTACATCTTATACTTCTCCCAAACTTTGTTTTAAAAAAAACTTTCTCATTGCTTGACTTAAAAAAGAAAATTTTGCTTTGCCTTTGACCTTTCTTCTAAAAATATTATTTCCTTTTGGCTTCATTCTTATTTTGCTCATTATAAAATTAATGTAATTTGGCCCAGCACACCCAAAGGCACTCATGAAGATGTTGAAGACAAGGGTAATACTGATTCAGCTATCTCTCTCTCTTTTCCACTAAACTCTTCCTTATACCTTCATAAACCAGGGTGGACTTGCAAAGGTACCATGACAAGAAGTAGTTAGAAGAATTTGCTATTAATCACTATGTTATATCATTTCTGCCAGCGTGGATTAATGGGCACATTCAGAGTTCCAAGGTCACATTGCCTAATGAAATTCTTGTGTTCTGTGAGAGTAATGAGAACCACGGGGTGGACAGGGAGGGCTGCAAGGTGCCAAGACCAATGATGAAATGGATAAGCAAGAGTAGGGTCACTAGGCTTAAGGTTATTGACATTTACCAACTCTTAAAGTTATTCTAAAGCTAATGTTTTTCAAAATAAAAGAATGACTAAAGGAGGTTCTCTAAATAGAAAATTATAAACAGGAGAAACTTAGAATATCTAGAAGAAAGCACATGGTCAAGAAAAATATTGGTAAATACAAGAAACTTTCCTCTTCCTATTGAGTTTTCTACATTATTTTTTATGGGTGAAGCAAAAATTATATCACTGTCTGATGTGGTTCTAAATATAAGTAAGGGAAATACATAAGACAATTATAAGTGAATGAGAGAGAGTAAAGGGATATAAGGGAGATAAGATTTCTAGACTTCACTCAAACAGGTAAAACGATGAAAACGGTAAAGTATGATAAGTTATTTATATATAATGCAATACTCAGAGAACCACTAGAAAATCTACACAGATAGATATAGTCAAGACTACCACAGTTAGAGAAGGAGAGCAAGATGGCTGAATAGAAGGATCTACTGATTGTCCCCCTCTGCAAGAACACTACATTTTAACAACTATCTATACACAAAAAGCACCTTCATAAAACCAAAATCAGGTGAGCACTCGTAGTACCTAGTTTTAACTTCATATCGCTGAAAGAGGCATTGAAGAGGGTAGGAAAGACAGTCTTGAATTGCCAATGCCACCCTTCATCCCCCCAGCAGTGTCCACATTGTGCAGAGAGAAAAGCTATGTGTTTGGGAGACAGAGAGCTCAGAGATTGTGAGACTTTGCATTGAACTCAGTGCTTCCCTGTCACAGCAAAAAGCAAGGCTGGGCCGAACTCAGTTGATACCTACCCACAGAGGGAGCACTTAGATCAGTCCTAGCCAGAGGGGAATCGCCCATCCCAGTGGTAGGAATTTGAGTTCCATCAAGCCTCATCACTGTGGGCTAAAATGCCTTGGGGCTCTAAATAAACTTGAAAGTCAGTGTAGGCCACAAGGACTGCAACTTGTAGGTGATTTCTAGTGCCAACTGGGCTCAGAGCCAGTGGACTTGGGGAGGCACATGACCTACTGAGACATCAGCTGGGGCAGCTAAGGAAGTGGCTTGCACCACCCTTCCCCCAACCTCAGGCAGCATAGCTCATGGCTCCAAAAGAGATTCCTTCCTTCTGCTTGAGAAGAGGAGAGGGAAGAGTAAAGAGGACTTTGTTTTGCATCTTGGTTACCAGCTTAGCCACAGTAGAATAGGGGACTGGTCAGAGTCATGAGACCCCCATCCCAGGCCCTAGCTCCTGGACAACATTTCTAGACATAGGCTGGACAAGAAGGGAACCTATTACTTTGAAGGGAAGGAGCCAGTCCTAGCAGGACTCATTACTTGCTGACTTTGGGCCCTGAATAACCATCAGTGATACCCAGATAGTATGCCATGGACATGGACCTTGGGTAGGACTCTGAGATGTGCTGGCTTTAGGTAAGATCCAGCACATTACCAGCTATGGTGGCTGTGGTGAGAGACTCTTTGCTTGAGAAAAGTGGGTAGAAAAGTAAAGGAGACTTTGTACTGCACCTTAGGTACCAATTCAGCCACAGAGGTCAAAGCACCAAGCAGGCTCTTGGGATCCAGGTCTTGGCTCTTTTATGGCATTTCTGGACCCACCATGAGCAGAGGGTGCCCACTGCCCTAAATAATGAGTTCCAGGTTGGGCAGCCTTCACCACAAGCTGATTGAAAAGCCTTTGGGCCTTAAGTGAACCGTGGCAATAGCCTGGAAATACTCCCCACGGGCCTGTGGTGATGATGGCCAGGGGGTAAGGCTCTTCTGCCTATGGAAAGGGGAGGGAAGAATGCGTCTCATGGTTTGAGTGCCAACTAAGCTGCACACCAAGTAGATTTCTAAGGATTCTGACTCCAGTCTCTGGCTCTCAGACTGCACCTCTCAACCCACCCAGGGCCTGGGGGAACTCCCCATCCTGAAGGGAAGGACACAAACCTAGCTGGATTTACTACCAGCTGATTATAGAGCCCCAGGGTCTTGAGCAAACATTGGTAGCCAGGTGATGGCTACATCAGGCCTTCAGCAAGACGCAGTACTGTGCTGATTTCAGGTCTGTCCCAGTGCAGCCCTGGTGGTGGTAGCCACAGAGGAACTTGTGTCATCCCACCCCAAGCTCCAGGATGTCCAGCACACACACACATACACACACACACACACACACACAGAGAGAGAGAGAGAGGGGGGGGAGAGAGAGAGAGAGAGAGAGAGAGAGAGAGAGAGAGAGAGAATTTGTTTGGGAGAAAGTAAAGAAGAGAACAAGAGTCTCTGCCTGGTAATAATTTTTCTAGATCTTATCCAAGACCATCAAGGCAGCACCTCTATAAGTCTGTAAGAACCACAGTGTTACTGGGCTAAGCATGCTCCCTAATGCAGATACAGCTTAGATCAAAATACCCAAGTACTTTCAAACACCTAGAAAAGCCTTCTCAAGAAAGATGGGTACAAACAAGCTCAGTCTGCAAAGAACAAAATAAATACCTAACACTTCAATGCCCATATACTGACAGATATCCACAAGTATCAATACCATCCAGGAAAACATGACCTCACCGAATGAACTAAACAAGTCACCAGGGAACAACACTGAAGAAAGAGATATGTGACCTGCCAGAGAGAGAATTCAAAGCAGCTGTTTTGACCTATAGACCAATGAAACAGAACAGAGACCTCAGAAATAACATCACACATCTACAACCATCTGATCTTTGACAAACCTGACAAAAACAAGCAATGGGGGAAAGGATTTCCTATTCAATAAATGGTGCTGGGAAAACTGGCTAGCCATATGCAGAAAACTGAAAGTGGACTCCTTCCTTACAACTTATACAAAAGTTAACTCAAGATGGATTAAAGACTTAAAACCCCAAACCATAAAACACTAGAAGAAAACCTACGCAATACTATTCAGAACATAGGCATGGGCAAAGACTTCATGATGAAAATGCCAAAAGCAATTGCAACCAAAGCCAAAACTGACAAACGGGATCTAATTAAACTAAAGAGCTCTGCACAGCAAAATAAACTATCATCAGAGTTAACAGGTAACCTATAGAATCTGGCAAAGGTCAAATATCGAGACTCTACAAGGAACTTAAACAAATTTACAAGCAAAAAACAAATAACCCCATAAAAATATTGGCAAAGGGTGTGAACAGACACTTCTCCAAAGAAGACATCTACACAGCCAACAAACATATACAAAGAAGCTCAACATCACTGATCATTAAAGAAATGCAAATAAAAACCACAATGAGATACCATCTCACACCAGTCTGAATAGCGATTATTAAAAAGTCAAGAGACAATAGATGCTAGTGAGGCTGTGGAGAAATAGGAACACTTTTGCACTGTTGGTGAGAATATAAATTAGTTCAACCATGTGGAAGACAGTGTGGTGATTCCTCGAGGATCTAGAACCAGAAATACCATTTGACCCAGCAATTCCATTACTAGGTATATACCCAAAGAAATATAAATCATTCTACTATAAAGACATGCACACATATGTTTATTGCAGCACTATTTACAATAGCAAAGACATAGAACCAACCCAAATGCCCATCAATAGTAGACTGGATAAAGAAAATGTGGTACATAGGTACCATGGAATACTATACAGCCATAAAAAGGAATGAGGTCATGTCCTTTGCAGGGACATGGATGAAGCTGGAAGCCATCATTCTCAGCAAACTAACACAGGGACAGAAAACTAAATACTGCATATTCTCACTCATAAGCCAGAGTTGAACAGTGAGAACATGTGGACACAGGGAGGGGAACAACACACACCAGGGTCAATTAGGGGTGGGGGATGAGGAGAGGGAGTGTATTAGGACAAACAGCTAATGCATGCAGGACTTATAACCTAGAATGATGGGTTGATAGGTGCAGCAAACCACCATGGCATATGTCTACCCATGTAACAAACCTACACATTCTGTACTTATCTCCCAGAACTTAAAGTAATAAATTAATAAATATAATAGCTGTTTTGAGAAAACTCAAAGAAATTCAAGATAACACGGAGAAAGAATTCAGATATCTATCAGTTAAAGTTAACAAAGAGATTGAAATAATTTAAAAGAATCAAGCAGAAATTCTGGAGTTGAAAAATGCAATTGACATACTATACGTCGATGTCTTTTAATAGCAGAATTGATCAAGCAGAAGAAAGGATTAGTGAGTTATTTGAAAATACACAGTGAATACACAAAACTACACACACACACACACACAAAATGAAGCACAACTATAAGATCTAGAAAATAGCATCAAAAGGGCAAATCTAAGAGTTATTGGCCTTAAAAAGGAAGTAGAGAGAGCAATAGGGGTAGAAAGTTTATTCAAAGGAATCATAAGAGGGATTTCATCAACACTGAACCTGTCCCACAATAAATGCTGAAGGGAGTACTACAATCAGAAAGAAAAGGATGTTAATGAGCAATAAGATCATCTGAAGCTACAAAACTCACAGTAATGATAAGTACACAGAACCCAGACTATTTTAACAATGTAACTGTGGTGTGTAAACTACTCTTATCTAAAGTAGAAAGACTAAAAGATGAACAAATCTTTTTTCAAGACATAGGCAGTACAATAACATATAAATAGAAACAACAAAAAATTAAAAAGCAGAGAATGAGTTTAAGGTGTAAAGATTTTTTTTTTTTTTTAGTTTTCTTTTTGCTTGTTTGTTTATGCAGTGTTAAGTTGTTATCAGCTTAAAAAAATCAGTCATAAGATAGTATTTACAAACCCCAGAGTAACCTCAAATCAACAAACCTACAACAGGTACACAAAAGATATAAAGCAAGAAATTAAAACATACCTTCAAAGGAAACTACCTTCACTAAAAGGAAGACAGGAAAGAAAAAAGAGAAGACCACAAAACAACCAGAAAACAAATAATAAAATGGCAGAAGTAAGTCCTTACTTATCAATAATAACATTGAATATAAATGGCCTAAACTCTCCAATCAAAAGTCATAGAGTCACTGAATGGATAAAAACAAAACAAAACAAGACCAAATGATCTGTTGCCCACAAGAAACACATTTAATCCATAAAGATACACATAGACTGAAAATTAAGGGATGGAAAAAGATATTCCATGCCAATGTAAACAAACAAACAAAAAAGATGAGGAGTAGCTATACATGTACCAGACAAAATAGATTTCAAGACAAAAACTGTAAGAAGAAACAAGGTTACTATATAATGATAAAGGGGTTGATTCAGCAAGAAGATATAACAATTGTAAATATATGTGCACCCAACACTGGAGCATCCAGATATATAAAGCACATATCTTTTAGAACTGAAGAGAGAGATAGATCCTAATACAATAATACTTGAAGACTTCAACACCCCACTTTCAACATTGAACAGAACATCCAGACAGAAAATTAACAAAGAAACATTGGACTTAATCTGCACTATAGACCAAATGGACCTAATAGATAGTTACAGAAAATTTCATCCAACAGATGCAGAATACACATTTTTCTTCTCAGCATATGGATCATTCAAGGATAGACCATATGTTAGATCACAAAATAAGTCTTAAAACATTCAAAAGCATTGAAATAATATTAAGTATCTTCTCTGACCATGATGGAATAAAACTAGAAATCAGTAACAACAGGAATTTTGGAAACTGTGCAAACACATAGAAATTAAACAATATGCTCCTGAAAGACTAATGGATCAATGAAGAAATTAAGAAGAAAATTGAAAAAATTATTAAACAAATGAAATTGGAAACGCAACATACCAAAATCTATGGGATACAGCAAAAGTAGTACTAAGGGAAGTTTGAAGCTGTAAGTACCTACATCAAAAAAAGGAAAAACTTCAAATAAGTAACCTAATGGTACATCTTAAAGAACTAGAGAAACAAAGGCACACCAAACCAAAAATTAGTAGAAGAAAAGAAATAATAAAGATGAGAGCAAAAATAAATGAAACTGAGATGAAGAAAACAATGAAAAAAGATTAATGAAACACAAAAATTAGTTTTTTGAAAAGATAAACAAAATTGACAAACATTTAGCCAGACTAAGAAAAAAGAAGATCCAAGCAAACAAAATCAGAGACGAAAAGGGCAATATTACAACTGATACCATAGAAATTCAAAGTATCATTACTGGCTACTAGGAGCAACTACATGCCAATAAATTGGAAAATCTGAAAAAAAATAGGTAAGTTCCTAGACAAAACCTACCAAGATTGAACCATAAAGAAATTCAAAACCTGAACGACCAATAATAAGTAATGAGATCAAAGACATAATAAAAAGCCTCTCAGCAAAGAAAATCTTGGGACCCAATGGCTTCACTGCTAAATTCTGCCAAGCAGTTAAAGAATACCTAATACCAATTCTATTAAACTATCCTGAAAAATAATGAGGAAGGAATACTTCCAAACTCATTCTACAAGGCCAGTATTATCCTGCTACCAAAACCAAAGACACATTAAAAAAATAAAATAAAATAAAAAAATAATAAAAAAAAAAACCTATGGGCCAATATCACTGATGAATATTGATTAAAAAAATCCTCAACAAAGTACTAGCAAACTGACTTAAAAAAACACATTATAAAGATCATTTATCATGACCAAGTGGTATTTTTCCCAGGGAAGAAAGATGGTTCAGCATACACAAATCAATCAATGTGATACATCATATCAACAGAATGAAGAAAAACTATATGATCATTTCAATTGATACTGAAAAAGCATTTGACAAATTTCAACATCCTTTAATGACAAAAACCATCAAAACACTGGGTATAGAAGAAACATACCTCAACACACAAAAAAGCCATATGTGACAGATGCATGGCTAGTACCATACTGAATGGGGAGTAACTGAAAATCTTTCCTCTAAGATGTGGAACAAGACAAGGATGCCCACTTTCACCACTGTTATTCAACATAGTACTGGAAGTCCTAGCTAGAGCAATCAGACAAGAAAAAGAAATAAAGAACATTCAAGTTGGAAAGGAAGAAGTCAAATTATCCTTGTTTGCAGATGATATGATTTTATATTTGGGAAAACCTAAAGGGCCTGCCAAAAACTATTCAAACTGATAAACAAATTCAGTAAAGTTGCAGCATACAAAATCAACATACAAAAATCAGTAACATTTCTATATGCCAACTGCAAACAATCTGAAAAAGAAATCAAGAAAGCAATCCCATTTATGAGAGCTACAAATAAAATCAAACACCTGAAAAGTAACTTAAGAAGTGAAAGATCTCTAAAATAAGTATTATAAATCATCAATGCAAGAAATTGAAAAGGACACCAAAAAATGAAAAGATACTCCATGTTCATGGATTGGAAGAATCAATATTATTAAAATGTCCATACTCCCTAAAGCAATCTACAGATTTAATACAATCTCTATCAAAACACCAATGAAATTCTTCACAGAAATAAAAAAAATCCTAAAATTCATATGGAAACACAAAAGACCCAGAATGGCCAAAGTTATCCCGAGCAAAAAGAACATAACTAGAGGAATCACATTCCTTAACTTCAAATTATACTACAGAGCTAAAGTAACCAAAGCAACATGGTACTGGCAAAAAAAAAAAAAAAAAAAAAAAAAAAAAAAAAACTGGCCACATACAGCACTGGAATAGAATAGAGAACCCAAAAATAAATCCATACATCTACAGGGAACTCATTTTCAGCAAAAATGCCAAGAACATACACTGGAGAAAGGACAGTCTTTTCAATAAATGGTCTGGGAAAATTTGATATCCATTGGCAGAAGAATGAATATAGACCTCTATCTCTCACCATATGCAAACATCAAATCAAAGTAGACTAAAGACTTAAATCTAAGAAATGAAACTAAGAAACTACCCAAAGAAAGCACTGGGGAAACTTTCCAGGACACTGGACTGGGCAAAGATTTTTTTTAGTAATAGTCCATAAGCATAGTCAACCAAAGCAAAAATGTATAAATGGGATCATATCAAGTTAAAAATCTTCTCTAGAGCATAGGAAACAATCTAAAAAGTGATGAGACACCCAGAGAATGGTAGAAAATATCTGCAAACTATCCATCTGACAAGGGATTAATAACTGGAAATATAAGAAGTTCAAACAAACCTATAGGGGAAAAAACTCATAATCCAATTTAAAAATGGGCAAAAGATCTGAATAGACATTTTCTCAAAAGAAGGCAAAGAGACATATGAGCATCATTGATCATCAGAGAAAAGCAAATCAAAACTACACTGTGATATCATCTCACCCCAGTTAAAATGACTTTTATCCAGATTCCAGATGACAGGCAATAATGAATGCTGGTGAGGATGTGGAGAAAAGGGAACTCTTTTTTTTTTTTTTTTTTTTTTTTTT
>NW_016803701.1:2171160-2232897 GCF_001698545.2 Rhinopithecus bieti | reverse complement strand
CTCGGCCTCCCAAAGTGCTGAGATTACAGGCTTGAGCCACTGCACCCGGCTGAGAAAACGGAACTCTTGAATACTTTTTCTGGGAATTAGTACAGCCACTATGGAAAACAGTATGGAGGTGTCTCCGAAAACTAAAATTAGAACTAATGTATGATCCATCAATCCCACTCCTAGGTATATACCCAAAAGAAAGGAAATCAGTATATCAAAGAGATATTTGCACTTTCAAGTTTACTGCAGCACAATTCACAATAGCCAAGATTTGGCAGCGACCTAAGTATCCATCAGCAGATGAATGAATAAAGAAATTGTGGTACATATACAAAATGGAGTACTATTCAATCATAAAACATGAGATTCTGTCATTTGCAACAAATGGATGGAACTAGAGGTTGTTATGTTGAATGAAATAAGCCAGGCACAGAAAGCCAAACTTCACCTGTTCTCATATATTTGAGGAAGCTAAAAAATGAAACAATTGAACTCATGGAGGTAGGAAGTAGCAGGATGACTACCAGAAGCTATGAAGGGTAGTGGAAGATGGTACTATGGGAAAGTGGGGCAGTTAATGGATATATAAAAAGAATTAGAAAGAATAAATAAAACCTAGCATTTGATAGCACAATAGGGTGATTATAGTCAAAATAATTTAATTGTACATTTTAAAGTAACAAAAGAGTATAATTTGATTGTAACACAAAAGATAAATGCTTGAGGGAATGGATTCCTCATTGACCCTAATGTGATTATTACACATTGCATGTCTGTATCAAAAAATAATAAATTTATACCCCTACATACAAAATTTTAAAATTAAAAAAATTACACACAAAATTAACAAATTAAAAAATGAACACCACAGATAAATCAAAATGGATTTTTTTACACTACTTCAGCAGTGAAAGGAGTGTACTGACTCATTTCTGCAGGTCGGGGTAGAAGTTCAGGTTTCTCACATGATCTCCATTGACACTTGGGGTTGAGGGGGGTGATCCTTGTTATTGCTGGGCAGAAGTGACAGTTCTGATTCCCCACTGGCCCTCTACTGATGTCTTTCTGGCTGGAAGGAGTAGAAGTGCGTTGTTACTCCCCCCACGTGGCCTCCATATGTTGGGGACATGATCCTGTTACCGCTAGGTAGTGTGGAAAGTCCTAAGTCTCCACTAGGCTTCCTCTTCCATTACCCCAGTGGGTGGGATGACTCATTACTACAAGGTGGGAGTGAAACATCTGCTCCCTACTTGGCCTTGTCTGACACTGCCCTGGGGTGGGGTAGACCGAGAGTGAGGTTGACATGCCTGGCAAAGGAGGGTATCAAGTCTCCCTACTTTGCTTTTGCTGGAGTGGGTCTGGGCGGTGTCACAGTTTTTTCTATAATGTTTGGCTAGAGTAGAGTGACTGTTGTTTCAACGTGTTCTCTTTGCTAGGCTGTCCCTTTCTGGGTCCTTTTACTAGGAAGGGCAGGACTTTTTTGTCTGTGTACATTGGCATTTTGGATTTTGTCTTCTTTTGCTCCAAGTCTGAGATATAGGAGGCAAACAAACAAACCAGAAATTCACCACCATGTGTCATTCCTCGGATCCCAAGATCCTTAGCTAGTCTGTCATTCTCTCCATATTTCCATTGTCTTATGTTTTATTTATAATGTTCAGTGTTTTAATTGTACTTAGTAGGACAAATAGGAAAAGTATGTCTATTCCATTTTCCCAGAAGTTGCTGCCTAGTTTTTTAAATCCACGTTTCTCTAATAGGGTGAGAGGCAAAGGATGAATATTCTAAAATCAAATTAACCAATTTTGTATTTGTTCATCAATAGAGGAAGGGCTGCAAAGTATTAGATAACAAGATTTCTCTAAGTCATCTGCTCATTTTCCTCCTTCTCACTCTCTTACCCTCTCAGTAACATCCTATTTCAACTACTTATAAAATCTGTATATTTTCTAGGTAAGACATGAAGGTAGGTGGACATTGTCTCAGTTTGGCCTCATGCTTACTCCACAATAAAACATGAAATCAGATGCCAATAATTATAGATCTTGCCATACCAGGACAATAGGCAATGTTAAAAAATGAGAGGATGCGCTCATTTGTGTAGCCATAATTTATATACTAACTACATTAATTGCATTAATTATATGATGTTACATTATATTATACTGCATTCATTACACCTGTTTTGCATCTTTACTCTTCTATTTGACAATGAGCTCCTTCAGGGAAGAGGAAGAACCAAATTGGTTATCTGGAACATTGCAAGCACCTGATAAATGCTCTTCTTTCTCTTGTTGCCCACTCCCTTTTCCACCACCAACTAGTTCAGGAATTAAGGCAAAAGACCCGAGGAGAAACATCCACAACTAAACTAGGCTTGAAGGCTTGAAGAAGACCTCTGAATGAATAACCAGGTAGGTCTCCATCAGTCCCTCAAGTTGGATCTTGCAGGAAGTGCTGGTCACCTTTCACCCGACTCCATACATCTTGGGAGATCCTGATTTATGCAGACATCAATGATTGGAAAGAAGGGTTGTGGTACCCTGTCTTCCACTTCCGTCTTTTAGAGTTCTGACCAATTTTGTCAATATTTATTCATTTGTACAATAAATGCTTATGGAGGAAGAGCAGGATGGAGTGAAAAGCATACCCACAGGCAAGGTTTTCCAAACTGTGACCTGAGGAATGCCATCAGGTGCTTGGTGATAATGAGTGTTCCATGAAGTAAGTTTGAGAGATGCTGCTTACCACACTCAGAAAATCACAATGTGCATCACAGATTCTGAGAAGCTCTATAGTTAAAAAAAAAAGTCGTTTAGCTTTGTTTCCAGTATTTCCTCCCCTCCTGACACCGCAAAATACTCACTGAAAGCACAATATTCATAGTTTCTTTAAACTTATTCATAAAGCTACTCCTAAGAGATATAATCCTAAAAGTTCCAACAGCAGGGAAACAATGCCAAAGACAGATGCAGGTGAGGAATGGAGACATGGAATAAAGAAGGTGTGATGTTCATTTGACTGAGTCAAAAGTAGATAAGGATATGGTGGAATATAAAAGAGGTTTGATACAGTAGAGGCTAAAACTAGGAGGAATTTAGACTTTCAGAGTGTATTGAGAGGATTTTGAGAAACCAATGATTATCCTGGTCAAGAATGGTGGATTTTTTTTTGCCATAATTTGAATTGTCATGTATCAGTCAAGGTCTCAGCATGAAACAAATGGCATATTAAAATTAGGATATTCAAGGAGGATGTAATGAAGGAACTATTTAGAAAGGAAGGCGTAGAACATAGGGCATAGTGGATATACCGTAATGGATAGCAAAATATCTTGGGGCCACAAACATTGGGGAGGTGTATGGCCTTCCCTAGGCCAGCATGGATGAGGGGAAGGAGCAGTTCCCAGAAGCCATATTGAGCATCATGTAGATAGAACTGCTTCAAGAAGGGCAGTGATCCACTCCAACTGTCTCCAGGCCCCACTTCAGCTGAACCCACAGAAGTCAACTTCCTAAAGTAAACAGTAGTGTGGAGAGGAGTGGAGAATAGATACAGAATGGCAAAATGAAGATATCTGGCACATGTCTGAAGATGAAGAATCTGGAAACTGCCAGCAGGTATTTTAACTCTACCATTTCCTGACTAGCTGTGTCTGTTCATGATTCATGCAATACTTTTATTTGTTTTGTCCTTCCTTCTTCTTCTACTTTTATTTTAGGTTCCAAGGGTACATGTGCAGATTTCCTACATGGGTAAATTGTGTGCTGCTGAGGCTTGGTGTACAAATGATCCTGTCATCTAGCTAGTGAGCATAGTATCCAGTAGGTAGTCTTCCAATGCACACATGCCCCATCTTTCCCTTTCAAGTAGGCCCCAGTGTCTATTGTTCCCATCTTTGTGTTCATGTGTATTCAATGCTTAGCTACAAATTATAAGGGAGAACATGCGGTATTTGGTTTTCTGTTCCTACATTAATTTGCTTAGGATAAGGGCTTCCACCTGCATCCATGTTGCTGCAAAGGACATGACTTCATTTTTTTTTTTACGGTTGCATAGTATTCCATGATATATATTTACCACATTTTGTTATCCAATCCAGCATTGATGGACATCTCCATTGATTCCATGTCTTTGCTATAGTGACTAGTGCTTTATGCAACACTTTGAAAGGCAGCACCCACTGTGTCAAGACATTGTGTTGAGACAGTGAAGACACAAAGATAGTAAGATAGAGACTAGCCCTTAGGTATGTAAAATAGCTATAAACAGAGTGAAAATAAGGAAATAATTAAAATATAGAGTGAAGCATAAAGAAGTATAGAAAGCATATGGGAGTTCAGTGGAGAGAATTTTCATAGCTAACATGACTTTAGCCTTGATGTGCAATGCAATAAAATTGTTGACTAAGGTAACCTTTCTAGCATAAATGCAAATATCAAGAATTTTAAAAGTATTTAAATCTGATCAGCTANGTGATTATAGTCAAAATAATTTAATTGTACATTTTAAAGTAACAAAAGAGTATAATTTGATTGTAACACAAAAGATAAATGCTTGAGGGAATGGATTCCTCATTGACCCTAATGTGATTATTACACATTGCATGTCTGTATCAAAAAATAATAAATTTATACCCCTACATACAAAATTTTAAAAATTAAAAAAATTACACACAAAAATTAACAAATTAAAAAATGAACACCACAGATAAATCAAAATGGATTTTTTTACACTACTTCAGCAGTGAAAGGAGTGTACTGACTCATTTCTGCAGGTCGGGGTAGAAGTTCAGGTTTCTCACATGATCTCCATTGACACTTGGGGTTGAGGGGGGTGATCCTTGTTATTGCTGGGCAGAAGTGACAGTTCTGATTCCCCACTGGCCCTCTACTGATGTCTTTCTGGCTGGAAGGAGTAGAAGTGCGTTGTTACTCCCCCCACGTGGCCTCCATATGTTGGGGACATGATCCTGTTACCGCTAGGTAGTGTGGAAAGTCCTAAGTCTCCACTAGGCTTCCTCTTCCATTACCCCAGTGGGTGGGATGACTCATTACTACAAGGTGGGAGTGAAACATCTGCTCCCTACTTGGCCTTGTCTGACACTGCCCTGGGGTGGGGGTAGACCGAGAGTGAGGTTGACATGCCTGGCAAAGGAGGGTATCAAGTCTCCCTACTTTGCTTTTGCTGGAGTGGGTCTGGGCGGTGTCACAGTTTTTTCTATAATGTTTGGCTAGAGTAGAGTGACTGTTGTTTCAACGTGTTCTCTTTGCTAGGCTGTCCCTTTCTGGGTCCTTTTACTAGGAAGGGCAGGACTTTTTTGTCTGTGTACATTGGCATTTTTGGATTTTTGTCTTCTTTTGCTCCAAGTCTGAGATATAGGAGGCAAACAAACAAACCAGAAATTCACCACCATGTGTCATTCCTCGGATCCCAAGATCCTTAGCTAGTCTGTCATTCTCTCCATATTTCCATTGTCTTATGTTTTATTTATAATGTTCAGTGTTTTTAATTGTACTTAGTAGGACAAATAGGAAAAAGTATGTCTATTCCATTTTCCCAGAAGTTGCTGCCTAGTTTTTTAAATCCACGTTTCTCTAATAGGGTGAGAGGCAAAGGATGAATATTCTAAAATCAAATTAACCAATTTTTGTATTTGTTCATCAATAGAGGAAGGGCTGCAAAGTATTAGATAACAAGATTTCTCTAAGTCATCTGCTCATTTTCCTCCTTCTCACTCTCTTACCCTCTCAGTAACATCCTATTTCAACTACTTATAAAAATCTGTATATTTTTCTAGGTAAGACATGAAGGTAGGTGGACATTGTCTCAGTTTGGCCTCATGCTTACTCCACAATAAAACATGAAATCAGATGCCAATAATTATAGATCTTGCCATACCAGGACAATAGGCAATGTTAAAAAATGAGAGGATGCGCTCATTTGTGTAGCCATAATTTATATACTAACTACATTAATTGCATTAATTATATGATGTTACATTATATTATACTGCATTCATTACACCTGTTTTGCATCTTTACTCTTCTATTTGACAATGAGCTCCTTCAGGGAAGAGGAAGAACCAAATTGGTTATCTGGAACATTGCAAGCACCTGATAAATGCTCTTCTTTCTCTTGTTGCCCACTCCCTTTTCCACCACCAACTAGTTCAGGAATTAAGGCAAAAAGACCCGAGGAGAAACATCCACAACTAAACTAGGCTTGAAGGCTTGAAGAAGACCTCTGAATGAATAACCAGGTAGGTCTCCATCAGTCCCTCAAGTTGGATCTTGCAGGAAGTGCTGGTCACCTTTCACCCGACTCCATACATCTTGGGAGATCCTGATTTATGCAGACATCAATGATTGGAAAGAAGGGTTGTGGTACCCTGTCTTCCACTTCCGTCTTTTAGAGTTCTGACCAATTTTGTCAATATTTATTCATTTGTACAATAAATGCTTATGGAGGAAGAGCAGGATGGAGTGAAAAGCATACCCACAGGCAAGGTTTTCCAAACTGTGACCTGAGGAATGCCATCAGGTGCTTGGTGATAATGAGTGTTCCATGAAGTAAGTTTGAGAGATGCTGCTTACCACACTCAGAAAATCACAATGTGCATCACAGATTCTGAGAAGCTCTATAGTTAAAAAAAAAAGTCGTTTAGCTTTGTTTCCAGTATTTCCTCCCCCTCCTGACACCGCAAAATACTCACTGAAAGCACAATATTCATAGTTTCTTTAAACTTATTCATAAAGCTACTCCTAAGAGATATAATCCTAAAAGTTCCAACAGCAGGGAAACAATGCCAAAGACAGATGCAGGTGAGGAATGGAGACATGGAATAAAGAAGGTGTGATGTTCATTTGACTGAGTCAAAAAGTAGATAAGGATATGGTGGAATATAAAAGAGGTTTGATACAGTAGAGGCTAAAAACTAGGAGGAATTTAGACTTTCAGAGTGTATTGAGAGGATTTTGAGAAACCAATGATTATCCTGGTCAAGAATGGTGGATTTTTTTTTGCCATAATTTGAATTGTCATGTATCAGTCAAGGTCTCAGCATGAAACAAATGGCATATTAAAATTAGGATATTCAAGGAGGATGTAATGAAGGAACTATTTAGAAAGGAAGGCGTAGAACATAGGGCATAGTGGATATACCGTAATGGATAGCAAAATATCTTGGGGCCACAAACATTGGGGAGGTGTATGGCCTTCCCTAGGCCAGCATGGATGAGGGGAAGGAGCAGTTCCCAGAAGCCATATTGAGCATCATGTAGATAGAACTGCTTCAAGAAGGGCAGTGATCCACTCCAACTGTCTCCAGGCCCCCACTTCAGCTGAACCCACAGAAGTCAACTTCCTAAAGTAAACAGTAGTGTGGAGAGGAGTGGAGAATAGATACAGAATGGCAAAATGAAGATATCTGGCACATGTCTGAAGATGAAGAATCTGGAAACTGCCAGCAGGTATTTTAACTCTACCATTTCCTGACTAGCTGTGTCTGTTCATGATTCATGCAATACTTTTATTTGTTTTGTCCTTCCTTCTTCTTCTACTTTTATTTTAGGTTCCAAGGGTACATGTGCAGATTTCCTACATGGGTAAATTGTGTGCTGCTGAGGCTTGGTGTACAAATGATCCTGTCATCTAGCTAGTGAGCATAGTATCCAGTAGGTAGTCTTCCAATGCACACATGCCCCCATCTTTCCCTTTCAAGTAGGCCCCAGTGTCTATTGTTCCCATCTTTGTGTTCATGTGTATTCAATGCTTAGCTACAAATTATAAGGGAGAACATGCGGTATTTGGTTTTCTGTTCCTACATTAATTTGCTTAGGATAAGGGCTTCCACCTGCATCCATGTTGCTGCAAAGGACATGACTTCATTTTTTTTTTTTACGGTTGCATAGTATTCCATGATATATATTTACCACATTTTTGTTATCCAATCCAGCATTGATGGACATCTCCATTGATTCCATGTCTTTGCTATAGTGACTAGTGCTTTATGCAACACTTTGAAAGGCAGCACCCACTGTGTCAAGACATTGTGTTGAGACAGTGAAGACACAAAGATAGTAAGATAGAGACTAGCCCTTAGGTATGTAAAATAGCTATAAACAGAGTGAAAATAAGGAAATAATTAAAATATAGAGTGAAGCATAAAGAAGTATAGAAAGCATATGGGAGTTCAGTGGAGAGAATTTTCATAGCTAACATGACTTTAGCCTTGATGTGCAATGCAATAAAATTGTTGACTAAGGTAACCTTTCTAGCATAAATGCAAATATCAAGAATTTTAAAAGTATTTAAATCTGATTTCAGCTATCAATGAATGAATTTAATTTCATTATTATAACAAAAAATAATCCATAATCAAAATTTTAGCTACTCAAAAAAGTTGCTTTTTGAATTAAAGTGTATGATAAACACAAGTTCATAAATGCTAATTTTTTGTGAAGCACCAGCATTTTGTGTTTAGTCTCTGACACTTTTAAACACTCTTTAAAATATTTGTTCTCAAAAAGGAAATCATTAGTATTGTTTTAAATAAACTAACTTATTTTCTTTTGGGCATATTTCTCTCCAGGCTTTGTCTATATGTATATGTTCTTGACCTGGGCTCTCTGAATCCAAAAAACTTTATACTATTCTTTAAGTAAAAGAGGTAGAATATTGTGGTCATGGGATTTTTCAAATAATTCAGGAAGTCTCAGCCATATTTGGGCTAGACTTGGCACTATGCCAAAATAACATGGAAAATCATTGATAATCCTGCCTGAGTCATCTGTTTAAACTGAAGAATGAGGATAACGGTGTCATTGCCCGTACTGATAGAGATGTTTTGCATAAGAGAGAGTTAACAAGGGACAATGAACTCTTTTGGAAATTAAAAAAATTGTACTAAAATCTTGATAGAAATAGAAAGCCTCAACTACAAACTGGCTTGAATATATAATTAAAATATTATATTTATGACTTTGATAATATTGTTTAGTTTTGTCTTTCTATTCTTGATTAATAATATATATATATACATACACACACACAAACATACATATATATTCCTTCCCTCACCTTGCCTTTCCCCCCATCCCCAAATAGAATAATGTGATTCCCTGCCTATGATATTAGAATGTTGTGTGCACCAACCCCCATGCTTGTGATTGAAATTCTACAGATAAAAAAGCTCTTTTGCAGTCCACCCACACATTCAGGAGTCACAGGGCAGGTTTCTGAAGTCAGTCCTTTTTTCTCTTTACTTATGGAATTTGTAAAGGGTTATATTTTCATCTTTATAATGGAAATGGAAAAACTAAAATGTGATTTATTTTATAAAATTTCACTGCACAGGTACATTTGAAAGAAGGAGGCCACTCTAAAGTGAGGCATATCTCAACACTCAGATTATTTCAAAAGAATCACAACAAAAATAAAAATAATAAAAGCTATTCTGGCACACAGTGCCCTTCAGGCTCAGGTCCTGCCTGGCCCAGCCCCATTCCTTGGTGGCCTCCACCCACCCTTCCTCACATCCAACATCTAAAACTCTGACCACACTGAATAGCTTCTGGTTCCAGCCTTCTAAACTGTTCTATACTGCTCTCCGCATCCACACTCCTCCTCTATTGTCCATCTGACATGCATTTATTCCATTATCCAGGAAGCTTTTTATTTAATAGACTTTCTTTTTTAGAGTATTTTTTAGATTCACAGCAAAATTGAGTGGAAGGTAAGGAGACTTCCCATGTACCTCCTATTTCTACACATTGATTGCCCCCCCCCACCAGAGTGGGGACACATTTGTCACAATGATGACTCTACACTGACACATCGTCACCCAAAGTCCAAATAGTTTATTTTAGGGTTCACTCTTGGTGTTGTACATTCAGTGGGCTTGGACAAACGCATAATGATACGTGTCCACCATTGTAGTATCTTACAGAGTCGTTTCACTGCCCTAAAAAATTATCTGTGCTTCATCCCTCACTCCCCCAGTCTCTAGCAACCACTGATCTTTTTTACTATCTCCGTAGTTTTGCCTTTTCCAGAATGTGATGTAGTTGGAATTACACAGTTTGAACCTTTTCAGATTGGGTTCTTTCACTTAGTAATATGCATTTAATTTTCCCCTGTGACTATTCATGGCTCATTTCTCTTTAGCACTGCATGATATTTCATGGTCTTGATGTACCACAGTTTTTCATCTATTCACCTTCCAAAGGACATCTTGGTTGCCCTAGAATCTTTTTTAGCCCTTAAACCACTCTCCAGAGAGGTAACTGCTCTTTTCTTGGTCCCCACTGCCATACCCCACCATCTTGCATCATGGCGTCAATGCGCATTGCTAAACTTATGTCCTGTCTCCTAAGCCGTAAGCTCCTCCTCTAATCATTGTGCTCCCCATATTTAGTCCAGTAGGCACTTAAAATAATCGCTAAATGGATAAATACAAAAATTTCTTTTCATGCAAGAGAAGTGGTAGCTTTGAAGAGCAAGAAAATATGAAATGAAGGCAATCAACTTTTTTTTGCTTGTATCTTATGTATTGGGTATTGTCTTAAATACTTCATTACAGTATTTAGTGCTCAACTCATTCAATGAGGTAGGTATTGAAATCCCATTTTTTCCAATGCAGAAACAGGGGCTTAAAAAAAGTAAGTTACTTGACTAAGAAGCCACACATGTTAGCAAACTGGCAGCCGGAACAGAAGCCCAGGTTTCTCTGACTGGAGAGCCTAGGAGCTTGGCTATACACCAAACATAATCATACTCTTACATAGCGTCCTGTGTAGAGAAGGAAATCATTTAAATTTAGCCACCCAGTTGAGAAAGCAAAAACTGGGTTTCAACTCAAAGGTCACTTTTCCTTTTGACCCAAATTGGCTCTTTTGAAAGAGCCCGGGTGAAAATATTTCATCATGTATCTTTGCCCTTCCACGTATCTGTAAGCATTCCTGCTTTTTTCTTTGCTATTCTGATTTCTACAAACTGCAAGGGCAGAGGTCTTTCACCTTGGTGTCAGAAGTTCCAGTTGGGACAAAGGACTACAGTTGCAGAAAGTGCTCCCTGAAAATCTTGTGTTTAATCTTTGTTTTTTTTCCCAAGAGCAACAAATCTCTTATTTTTTTTTCATTTAACAAATATTTTTATTGAAGACTTTTGATATGCCAAGTATTGATAGAGGTATTGATGTATACAATGATACATTGTAAACCAGTTGCCCACCATGATATTGCAGCTAAGAGGGAGTTTTTTGAAGAACAAGAGAGTTAAGGTCACTGAAAGTCCTTGATAGGCTCTGGAACTAGGAGGGTTATTACTTGTTCTGGTTATGAATTGGCTTAAAACAAATGGTTTTTATGATATCTTCTAGTTGTATAGATTGACTGGGCTCTGCTGAAGGGTTCTCATCTCATGAGGTTGCAGTCAGATGCTTATTGGACCCACCTTGGGGGCTGGCACTTGGTGCTAGCAGTGGGCTAGGTCAAGTTACATAGTCACCCCATGTAACAAGAGCTTTTCATAGAATAGTCACTGGATTCAGACAGTGCGGGATTGTCACAGTTCAGGATCTGGTCCTTGGCTTAAAATACCCTGAAACTGATTTGTCAAGCAGGGCTCTCAGAGGGAGACCCCAGGGATGATGGGCACTGGGAGGCTCCCCCCTGGTCCTGTGACCCATGCATCCAGCTCAGGGCCCTCGGGTGGGGGCTGCAAAGAAACTGGTCGTCCCTTGAAAGCTGGAGCAAGTGAGCAGGTACACTTGGACCTGAGGCTGTGGATTCTCCCCAGGCTGAAGTGGATCTCGAGGTGGCAAGGAACGGAACAGCCCAGCGCCCTGGGAGAGTGGAGGGTGACTTTGAACTGGGCATCAGCAGGTGCATGCCCCGCAGCCACTGACTTTTCCATTACACGCTAATCAGCAGGACCAAGTTCACCCTTGGAAAGAAGTTGTAAAAATCAGTTGATTCCTTTGAAGGCCTTTGTTTTGGAGGCTTCTTTGAAGGGTCTTGCCTCCAGTTCTGACCTTGGAGCAAGTGTTAAGTGGCCTCGAGGAATGTCACTGAGGCTCCTTTTGGAACAGATTCAGGAAGAAAAAGCTGTCTTAAAAGTGCTTCCTTCTCTTTGTGCAGGGGGATTCAATAAATATGTGTGTTGTATAACATTCCTTGTATTATATAACTCTTAAAACTTTTACAAATGACTTTCATATACATCATCTGATTGTTCAGACTTACAGGGTGTCAGACATCTGCTGTTGATGGCTGTGCTTTTTGAACAAGGGTAGTGAAGCAAAAACTCCCTCCCCTCCTGCCCACCCTCTGTTATGTCTCTTCCTCCATGTCTTACCCCTCCCCATCCTCCCATCATTAGGCTTGTTCTTTACTTCTTCTTTTTGGGAGGTGAGGTGGGGAGAGGGCTCCTACATAGCACCCTGTGTACCTGTCACCCAACTTCCTTTAATGATGACATGTAGTGACTGTAGTTCAAAATCAAATCCAGAACACTGAAATTGGTACAATACTGTTACTACACTACTACAACTTTCATATATATATATATTTTCTTTTCCAAAATTAAGAGCACACAATTTGCATAAGTCTTCTCTTTTATTCTGTATAGTGGGTAAGGCTCAGTCGTCAGATATTACTGTAATTATGGGCTCCCCTATTTTTTCATGTACAATTACATGGCTTTAGATAAGAATCTTCTTTATATATATTTATATTAACAAAAGCCTTTTTAGATATTTATTTGTGATAAAATGAAACTGACCCAGAAAAAGATACACACTTTTACACACACACACACACACACACACACACACACACACACACAAATTGGCAAAAGAACAGATGCTTATTGAGCCTCTGCTATATGCCAAGGACTTTGCCAAACACCGGAACACAGTGACTCAAGGACAGTCCTCTCCTCAAAGAGTTCACACATCAGAGCATGTGCCTTAAGCTGAGATATAGGAAAAATGCATTTCCAAAAAAGACCTCTTACTGAGACCTGGGGACAAATGACTGCATTATGTGTCAGGAAAGAGACTGAAGCACATTTTGTCCTAACATCAGGAGTTGATTCTGGTGAACCAAATAGAAGAACCATCATTGTTAAAGTTGGGTATAACTGGATAATCTGGGGTGAAACTAGGAAAATAAAGAAGCCTGGGCTAGAAAAGGATTGAACTCAAGCAAGTGGCACATGCTGGGACCCATCTGTGTTTTGTCTGTATCCTGAGGGCCACACCTCAAACATCTATTGCTTTGATGACATCTTCAAGCCATACGAACCAATCCTCTTCCTTCTAAAGAGTTCCTCATCTTCCTCACTGTCACAACATTTCCCAGCCAGCCTCTATCCTCCCTCCTCCTCTTACTAGGCTGTGAGTGTTTCTCATAGCTACCTGTTCTCTCTTCTTACCAGCCCAACTCAGAGTCACATTATCCTTAGCCACTTGCATGTTTTCTCTTAAATAAAAGCATCTTATGTAGCTTCACTGATTTGAGGCGTGTATTCGTTTCCTGAGACTACTGTGACAAATTACCACAAGCATGGTGGGTTAAAACAACAGAAGATTCTTCTCTCCTAGTTCTGGAAGCCAGAAATCCAAAATCCAGCAGGATTACAATTCCTTTATGGACTCTAGGGGATAATCAATTTTTTTGTCTCTTCCAGCTTTTGGTGGCTACTGGCATTTCTTGACCTGTGGCTGCATCACTCTGATTTCTGCTCCCACGATCATATCACCTCCTCTTCTATGTCAAACCTTCTTGTGCCTCACTTTTATAAGGACACTGGACCTTGGATTTAGGGTCCACCAGAATAACCCAGGATGTTCTCCTCAAGATCTTTAATTATATCTGTAAAGACCTTTTCTCCAAGTAAAGTCACCTTCATAGGTTCTCAGGATTAGGATGCGGAGATGCCTTTTTGGAGACCACCATTCAACCCACTGCAGGGCTTTTCCTGACCAATCCCTCTGGGTGGGTACCAGTATTTTCACCACATTATGCTCCTATTCAGAGTCATCAATGGTTTTTCATTTTCTCTCCCTTCAAGTCTGAATTCCTCTGCCTGGCATTCTAGGCTTACCACAATTTGGCCCCACCTCAATTTGGTACCTCACCAACATCCCATAATTTACTTCATCAGACCTTTAGTGAGTGTCTACTATGCCTAAGACACTGTTTCTAGGCTTTTGGGGACACTAAGATAAATACAGTATCACTCAGCCTTCACAGAGCATGTGGCCCTGCTGAGAAGACAAATGTATACAGCTATGAAACACAACACGAGAAACAACACTGTCCCTTCCCACCAGGCAGCCTCTGCGCTATGCACACTACTGCTACTCTGCTGCATTCATCCATTCTCACACTGCTATGAAGAACTACCCAACACTGGGTCATTTATAAAGAAAAGAGGTTTAATTGACTCACAGTTCCACAGGCTGTACAGCAGGCATGGGTGGAGAGGCCTCAGGAAGCTTAGAATCATGGCAGAAGGGTGAAGGGGAAGCAAGAACATCTTCCCATGGTGGCAGGAGAGAAAGAGGGAAGCAGGAAGTGCTACACACTTTTAAACAACCAGATCTTGCGAGAACTCACTCACTATCATGAGAACAGCAAGGGGGAAATCTGCTGCCACAATCCAGTTGCCTCCCACCAGGCCAGTTCCCCAACATTAGGGATTATAATTCAACATGAGATTTGGATGGAGACACAGAGCCAAACCATATCACATGCTTTTAACTATTATCCATGACATGTGACACAGTTTAATCACATAGTCCTACAGCTTCACTACTGTAATCACCTTTTGTGTCACTCAAGAAAATGTTTCTTAAACATAAGAACTTCTGCTGCTCTTACTTTCTACCAGAGTTACTATAACAGTGTTACAAATAATAGTGTACATGTCTTCGAGTGAGACTTTACTTGTACTGAAATCATTTGTTGCATCTGAGATCACTGGTTGAATGTGGTAATTGACCCTTGAAGTAAATTTGGAGAAAATAAATGGTGTGAAAAAGAACACCCCCTCTCTGTCAGCCTTTAACGCTAAAGGGGCAGCAATATACTCAAGCAGAAAAAGCTAGAGGCCCTGGGAGGGGCTCGACCTCCATGCAACTCCAGCCAGGGCAAAACAGTGAACAGGGAAACATGGTTCAGAGAGAGCCAGCGAGTGTCACCGGCTACAGCAACTAGACTGTGCAAACGACAGTAAAAAATACTTTTATTTTCTTTTATAGACATGTAAGAATTTTATCCCAGCTACTCAGGAGGCTGAGGCAGGAGAATCGCTTCAACCCGGGAGGTGGAGGTTGCAGTGAGCCGAGATCACCACTGCACTCTAGCCTGGTCGACAGAGCAAGACTCCGCCTCAAAAAAAAACAAAAGCCAAAAAACAAAGGGTCCTTATAGCAGACATACAAAGATTTGAAGGAAAAATCTTTAGCTTTAAGAAGTCAAACCAAGTGACATGGTTTTATGCTTCTATTCACATAAATTTATTGAAATTTCCTAAACTAAGCACACTTTTGAAGCCTTAAAATTTTAAAACAAAAGTTTGAAAACTTAGGAGATAAAATCATTTCTAATTCTGTTTTATTTTGGACTAATCTCCCAGAAGTTTAATATATATATTATATATATAATTATATATATTATCTATGAACGTAGTTAAATAGATATATAAATATAGATATATAAACTATAGATACATATAATATAGATTATATATATATATATAATATAAAAAAAGCCACCATAATTTCAGCCATTTGCAACCATTTTTTTCTTTATACAAATTATATTTTGTCATATTCTTCAACTTAATTTTCTAATGATTATATGGTATTCCCCATTTTGGATGCACAAAATGTTAACATATAATTTCTTACTGTTAATATTAGATCTTTCCAATTTTCAATAATTATAAGTAATGCTACTAAAAAAGTATTGTTTTTACATATCTCTTAAATCCTTAGAATTATATATTGCTGTCTTGAAGGAAATATATATTCATTTTTTTACTTACATTATCAAACATGCAAAAGGGGAAAGTTTATATCAATGACCATTTCACATTAGAAATGGAAAGAAATAGGGAAAATGGTCATATTAGATTTTTTTTATCATCAAATTACTAGGCAAAAAAAAATTTTGTTTTTAATTTGCATTTCTTTGATATTGGAAACTGTATACATTTTTCTTTTTTATATACTTTAGTTCGAGGGTACATGTGCCACACGTGCATGTTTGTTCATACATATACACGTGCCATGTTGGTGGTGCTGAACCCATGAACCAATAATTTGCATTAGTATCTCCTAATGCTATCCCTCCCCACTTCCCGTAACCCCACAACAGGCCCTGGTGTGTGACGTTCCCCTTTCCTGTGTCCAAGTGTTCTTATTGTTCAATTCCTAACCATATGAAGTGAGAACATGCGGTGTTTGGTTTTCTGTTCTAGCGGATGGGGTTTGCTGAGAATGATGGTTTTCCAGCTGCATCCATGTTCCTACAAAGGACATTAACTCATACATTTTTATGGCTGCATAGAATTCCATGGGGTATATGTGCCACATTTTCTTATCCTGGGCCTGTCACTGATGGGACACTTGGGTTGGTTCCAAGCTTTTGCTATTGTGAATAGTGCTGCAGTAAACATACATGTGGCATGTGTCTTTATAGCAGCATGATTTATAATCTTGGTATATACCCAGTAATGGGATGGCTGGGTCAAATCGTATTTCTAGTTCTAGATCCTTGAGGAATTGCCACACTATCTTCCACAATGCTTGAAGTAGTTTACAGTTCCACCAACAGTGTAAAAGTGTTCTTGTTTCTCCACATCCTCTGCAGCATCTGTTGTTTCCTGACTTTTTAATGATTGCCATTCTAACTGGTGTGAGATGGTATCTCATTGTGGTTTTGATTTGCATTTCTCTGATGGCTAGTGATGATGAGCATTTTTTCATGTGTCTGTTGGCTGCATAAATGTCTTCTTTTGAGAAGTGTCTCTTCATATCCTTTGCCCAATTTTGATGGGGTTGTTTGTTTTTTCTTGTAAATTTGTTTGAGTTCTTTGTAGGTTCTGGATATTAGCCTTTTGTCAGGTGAGTAGATTGCAAAATGTTCTCCCATTCTGTAGGTTGCCTGTTCACTCTGATGGTAGTTTCTTTTGCTGTGTAGAAGCTCTTTAGTTTAGTTAGATCCACTTGTCAATGTTGGCTTTTTTTGCCATTGCTTTTGGTGTTTTAGACATGAAGTCTTTGCCTATGCCTATGTCCTGAATGGTACTGCCTAGGTTATCTTCCGGGGTTTTTATGGTTTTAGGTCTAACATTTAAATCTCTAATCCATCTTGAATTAATTTTTCTTCTTTGAGAAATGCATGGCACATGCATTCCTTCTTTGAGAATTACCTGATTATATCCTTTCCCATTTTTTTTTTTCCTGGAGGTGATGGCTTCTTTTTTTTTCTTTTTAGAAGTTCTTTTTTTAAGATAGCAATTGTTTATAATAAATATAGTTTATAATGTTAATAATGCTTTTTGGCTAATTTAAAAAATTTTGTCGTCCAGAGTACCAATCTTTGTGATACATTTTCTTCTTTTTTCATCATGTTTGTATCAAGATGTAGTTAAACTCATGGCACATTTTAAACATCTGTAAGTCAGAAGGATCACTTTTGGAAGAGGCCAATTACTGGCAAAAGTAATTCATTATCAAGACAAAAAGTAAATGTACTTTGGAAGCAGAAAAATCTTAAAATCCTTAAAGAACCCTTTATAAAAGCAATGCAAAGTATTTACTGTATATCTGAATAATACACACTTCATAATTGTGCCTTACCCCACCTCCTAAAATCTTATATTGATCTGTGTTTTGGGTTTGAGAGCCACCTTAATGTGGAAATGCAAGAATCAGCAGGATCAAGTTCAAGAAGAATGAAGCCAGATGGTGCTGCAAGACCCAATATGAATAGACATATACAACAGGAATTATTTAAACTGCTTAACCATTCGCACAAAACTAAGTAGGTATATTTAAAGAAAACTTTTTTTAAGCAGAAGTTATCTATAATATTCCAGTTGAGAGAAGATATATTCACAAGCAGTTTGGACAAGATGACTCCAGTCATATGAAAGTTTAACTTTTATTATAGACACTTTATGCAAACATTTCAATACTTTTTGCTACTTCTATAATCTTTTAGCAAGGCAGTCAGTTAAGTCCAAATGAGAAAATATAAACAAAATTACATATTTTATCTTTAAAAATCTACTTTAACTCTGTTATAAAATTTATAATGCAATTTAAACCATTATTTCTCTCCACTTGATGTCTCTCACTCTCTTCCTTTAATTACAAAGTGTCTGAAGACTCTGAACTCGGTTGAGGAAATGTTAAACAGATAACTCTTCATAATTCTATAAGTACTTGCTTTTTAACTTTGAATAAATGCCATATTTAAACACAAATATTAAAATATATTTATCATCTCATACAGTCACAGTTCACTGGCGCTTTGCTCCAGCCTGGACACTGACCATTGAAAAATAGATGCCTTTCTGTGCCAGCAGCTGCTGATGTGTGCCGTGCTCCTTGACTCTGCCATTCTGAAACACCACTATTAAGTCTGCATTCTGGATGGTGGACAGGCGGTGAGCAATCACAATGCAAGTACGGCCTTCTCTGGCTTTGTCCAGGGCTTCTTGGACAACCTATTCCATAATCACATAGATTAATTCGCATAATAGTTCTTTTCCCTAATTCCTTTTCCATAAAAAGCTCCACAATAGGCTGGGTGTGGTGGCTCACGCCTGTAATCCCAGCACTTTGGGAGGCCAAGGTGGGTGGATCACAAGGTCAGGAGATCAAGACCATCCTGGCTAACACTACGAAACCCCATCTCTACCAAAAATACAAAAAATGACCCGAGTGTGGTGGCAGGTGCCTGTAGTCCCAGCTACTCATGAGGCTGAGGCAGGAGAATGGCGAGAACCCGGGAGGCGGAGCTTGCAGTGAGCGGAGATGGAGTCACTGCGTCACTGCACTCCAGGCTGGGTGAGAGTGCGAGTCTCTGTCTCAAAAAAAAAAAAAAAAAAAAGCTCCACAACGAATTTCTCCAACAATAGATCCTTCTTTAACAAGATTTCTCCAACAATAGATCCTTCTTTAACAAGGTATCAGTGAAACAGAACAGGTTTTTGAAAACAATGGATTTGTCATATCAAAAGATGACTGAACCCTAGTTTGGGTTAGTTCCGAGGCAGCAGTTATCTAACTTTTTTTTTTTTTTTTTTTTTTTAAATAATTTGAAACAGGGCCTCACTCTGTCACCAGGGTGGAGTGTAGTGGTGCAATCATGGCTTACTGCAGCCTCAACCTCCTGGGCTCAAGCAATTCTTCCACCTCAGCCTCCTGAGTAGCTGGGACTACAGGTTCCCACCACCATGCCTAGCTAATTATTTTATTTTTTGTAGAGACAAGGTCTCCCTATGTTGCCCGGGCAGGTCTCAAACTCCTGGGCTCAAGTGATCCTCCCACCTCAGCTTCCCAAAGTGTTGGGATTACAGGTGTGAGCCACGGCAGTAGGTGCCAGCCAGCAGTCATTTACTCTTAAAGTTAAGGCAGTAAATACAGTTCACTGACTCATTTAAAAACATTACTAATGTGTCTCGCCACACAACATCCTTGAAAACAGACCTCAAATCCAGCTCACAGTAAATTCAAGAAGCCTGAGCAAAGACCAAACACAGACTCCTGAATTTTAGTATTGTAAAGTAGGGAACATCTCATACTGAGTTGGTCTTTCAGATAATCTGAATTATTAACCTTTTCTCCAATCAGAAATGATTGCTAATATTTATCTTAAAAGGTACAGTCAGATTTTAACATTGTCTTACCCTACCACTTTTCCTTATGGTTGCTGAGAGATGCTGCCAGTAGAAGTAGGAAATACACCTTCTGAAAGCAGCTTCTTAGGTCAACGCAAAGTGATCTAGGGATGGTTTGTGAAGCATATGTGCTCTAAGACTAATTTGCCTTGTGTCATCTTTACTCTCCTGAATCACAGTTACAGAAACTGTTTACATTTTACTGAAAGGTGATATAAATAACAATCAATAATCTGACTACATTTTGTTCTTTACTATGGAGAATAAAGCATTTTTAAAGATGATGATTCAAGTATGAATGAACTCAATTTAAATTCTTACCTTTTCACTTTCTGTATCCAGAGCTGATGTGGCTTCATCCAAAAGCAAAATATGAGGCTGTCTAACAAGGGCACGAGCTATGGCAATGCGTTGTTTCTGGCCACCAGAGAGCTGAGTTCCTTTGTCTCCTACTCTGGTGCTATATTTCTGTAAATAAGGTTTTATTGTTATGAAAGTAGAACTGATAGTAAAGTTCTAACAGCTTGCTTATAGAAAGTAGGATAAAATGATTCTATACTCCAAAAATTTAGGTTCAAAGCTAAGAATTGTTCATGGATAATTAAGGAAAGAACAGAAAAAAGCCAAAATGGCAGGTTTACTATCTGTTTGAAAAACAGATGTTTGGGCCTTAAGATGATATGTTTTAGTATAAACAGGTCAGCATTTTAATGAAGAAGAATATCGTTGCAATGTTAGTATCTTCCATCTTCTGGTTTGATTATATTTGGGACAAAGATTGGCAGGAGAAAGGAAATTTGATTTGAACAAGGTATTCATAATAAAATAATTGAAGCCTATCTTAATTATAACCAGCAGATGACACTCTCTGCATGATTTTAAATTGAGGAAAGCCATTCTTGGGATGTTAGCCTTTTAGTTGTTTTTATGAAAGTATCTCCAACACTTAAACAATTTTAATGGGTGCTGCATAAAGGATTCCATTTTGATATCTAACTTTGAAAATGAATATCTCCTTTTTAAACATTTTTGTTGTTACAGTGCTCCCAAAATTCTTCCCATATTGTTTCCCACAGTAGATAATTGTCACCAACTATTCACTGTGATGATAGGAACGGCAGTTAAAGGTTACTCAGGAGAGAGTAGAAACAGGATGTGACTGCACTTGTAACCTAGACAACAATACTATTTTATTATTTCTAGGCCCTTGCCAGGCTGAAATTTTAGTACAGCGTTGCCTATTTTTATTTGCTATATCTGGCAACCCTAGTTTTGTGGCACTCAGCCCTGGGTCTCCCCCTGTAAATAGAGGGAGAAGACCCCAGATGAAGTTCTGGCAGATGTTTGGGACTGGCTCTGCCCCAGAGCCGTGGCTGCCTCAGAAGGCAGGAGCACTGAAGTGTGTCTCATGTGAGAGGAGGGGTTACTCATTGCACTCTTGATATAGTACTCATCCTGCTGAGGCAGATAAAGGCAGTGCGGCAATCTTACAAGAAGGAGGTAACTAAACCAGTCACCTACAGGGTGAGAGGTAAATCCTAGTATTAATCACTTAGGAGAAGTGGATCCTTAGGTAATAGGACTTAGGGGGTTTACCTTTTCTCTCCTGGTCTAGACACTGAGGGAGAGATTATGGTGTCTACAGGTGTGTTCTGTGTGACAGATTAGAGACCCGGATCCCAGAAAGGTTGAAGTCTCTGTGGCAGACAAATGCCAGAGGGGCAAAGTATATTTAAGAAGATAGATAATAGTTACTCTCTGTGTTTGTGTTTTATTAACCCCTAGCCCAGTGGTTCTCCAACTTGAGCCTGCGTCAGTATTATCTGGGCTCTTAAAACATGGATTGCTGGATCTGCATTCCTAACAAGTTCCCAGGTGATGCTGATCTGTGTCTATACTTGAGAACCACTATCCTCTCACCAGTAAAGGGGACTGGAGCTTTCCGTTTTAAATGTTTGAGCCTGGAGAAGGGTCAGTTATCTACAGTTGGGCTAGACTGTGAAAGGAGAGTGGGAGACAAGGCCATCTCCCTGGGACTTAATGAGATTGGTGTCAGCAGTTATCCGAAGAAGAGCCTACAGAAGGGAATCTTGGGAAAGAGAGCCACCTGGTGTTGCTCGCCTGCCTCATGAGGAAACTATCTTCTCTGCCGGGTTGAGGCTCCTGAGCTTTGTTTTAGGGGGCACTTCCTTAGAATAAAGAGCATAACTGGTGATAATGGGTGGGGTAGATTACCTAGGTTGAGAAGCACTTCAAAATATAGGACCTAACTTTTGCAGCAACATGGATGCAGCTGGAGGCCATTATCCCAAGCAAAGTAATGCAGGAACAGAAAACCAAATACTGCATGTTCTCACTTATAAGTGGGAGTTAAACATCAGGTACTCATAGATGAAAAATGGCAACAGTAGAAACCGGGGACTATTAGATAGGGAGGGATGGGGGTAAGTGTTGAAAAACTACCTATTGGGTTCTGTGCTCAGTACCTGGGTGACGGGATCATTTGTACCCTGAAACCTCAGCATCATGCAATATACCCAGGTATAATAAACCTGTACATGTACCCCCTAATTCTGAAATAAAGTTGGGAAAAAATATAATTTTGGACTGTTAATACAGGTTGAGCATCCACAATCCAAAAAGTTCAAAATCTGAAATTCTGAAAATTTTTGAACATCAACATGATGCCACAAGTGGAAAATTTCACACCTGATCTCACGTAACAGGTCATAATCAAAACACAGTCAAAACTTTGTTTCATGCTCAAAGTTATTAAAAATATTGTATAAAATTGCCTTCGGGCTAATGTGTATAAGGTATACATGAAATATAAGTGAATTATGTACATACAAATATTCCAAAATCCAAAAGACTTCTGGTCTCAAGTATTTTGGATAAGGAATATTCAACTTGTATTCCAAAACAAGACAAAACACAAAAACTAAAATACAGGACCCAAGAGGGCTTAAGAGGGGGTGAGAGGTTCCATTTATCTAACTGCCTAGAAGGAATTCTAGGACAACAGCCCAGGGAGCCCTAGAAAAGATTTCAACCATTCACTGTAAACAAAGTTTGGGGCCCATGAAATGTACGACGATGAGAGATTACATGATACCCTGGTCACCCTAATGGCTCAACCCTTATTCACAGAGAGCCCTTTTTCTGGCATGGGTTCAGCCATCTGGACTAGACTGACTCCACAGTGAGGTTTGGGGCTTGGGAGAGAGCTGCAAGAAGGAAGAAGGAAGAGAAATAGAGCAGAGACATGGGGAGGGACAGTCATGCCTGCTTCCTCAGCAGGTCAGAAGCAGCATGTGCAGGTAGAGACCCAGACTCTGTACTTGGACTTGAAGGGAAAGGCTTCCCAGACATTGTACTTATCCTACTTATCTCCTATCCCAGAAATGTTCTTCTCTCCTAAACCTGAAGTGATCACTTTCATCCCTTCCTCACAAGGAGGGTCAGGTGATCAGATAAAGGTAACATCTAACCCAAATAGGAAGTGTGGCCAGATGGTTGTATACAGGTAAGGGTGTGATTTGGTTGCTAATTTCTCTTCACTTGTGGGAAACCAGCCCCTTATAAATCAAAGCATAGGCCAGGGAGGCTGCCACATGCTACCAGGCTGTTAATTTGGAGAGAGACTTACATTAGGCAGTGACTCGATGAAGGCGTGTATATTGGCCTCCTTGGCTGCCCTCACGATCTCTTCCTGTGACACCACCCGGCTGTTGTCTCCATAGGCAATGTTCTCACCAATGCTGCAGTCAAACAGGATGGGCTCCTGGGACACGATGCCCAGGTGTGCTCGGAGCCACTGAACATTCAGTTGCTTTATTTCTTTGCCGTCAAGCAGCTGAAAACAAGAGTTCACAGACCAACTTCAGGACCAGCACACTTTGAATGTGGCACAATTAGCATCATTATTTCTTACACTGAAACTGCCAAGTTACTGTGAGATTAAGGAAAAGTTTGTATGATTAAATTTTGGATAGTTAAGATTAATGCAACAAGGTCACAACTGTATGCTTTGTGGAACTGTCATGTTTCCTGTGTTATAACCATGGTTTCTGATGTATGCACATGGTAGGTAGAATAAGACATCTATGTCCTAATCCCTGGATCCTGTTAATGTGTTATGTTACATGGCAAAAAGAAACTAAGGTAGTAGACGTAAGGTTGCTAATCAGCTGACTGTAAAATAAGATTATCCTGAATTACCTTGGTGAGCCTAATGTAATCATAAGGGCTCATAACTGAGGAAGAAGGAGAGAGGAGAGTATCAGAGCAAATGCAGTGTGAGAAAGACTCAACCAGCCACTGCTGGTTTTGAAAACAGAGGAAGGGGCCACAAGCAAGAAAAGGCAAGAAAACAGATCATTCTTTGGAGCCTCTAGAAGGAACACAGCCCTGCTGACACTTGATACGTGCCCACTGAGACCTATTTTAGGTTTCTGACCTCCACAAGTGTAAAGTCATAAATTGGTGTTGTTTTAAGTCACTGATTTTGTGGTAAGTGGTTATAGCAGTCACATGAATACAATGCCTAATACTTCTGAGATGTATCCTGAGAGCCTTATTCTTAAATCTCCATTTTTCAGAGACACAGTGCCCAGGATTAGCATGGAAATAAATAACAACTATGACCACATAATAGGTTTGCAGTTCAGGAACTATAGGGGATGGATAGGTGAACAGGGGTAGGAAAGCGTGGATGGACATCGTCAATACTAAGCCAGATGAGTAGGAATGGAGAGCTGCCCTTTCTCTATAATCTGGTTCCCTGGATTATCCTGCAGAAGACTGGGGAGGGCACCTTACAGCCTTGCTGATAACAAGCCCTACTCTGATGCATATATGTCTGCCAGATAGGTCTGCTTTGCAAGAGAATTTTCTGGCATTTAAGTGAGAGAGCTGTTCATCCCTTCTGAAGAAGGCACCAGTGACTCAGCTTTGAGCGTTTCCAGTAGTAGTGACAAGTTTGTACTGAGCCATATACTCTCTGTATCCCATGTGCCTGGTTGGGTGGCTCAAGGGGACAGCTGGCCAGCAGTAGGGTACAATCTTTGCTACAGGAACATGACTTCTGCTTGTGACAGTGGCAGATGCAGGGATGGAAGCTCTCCCATAACCTTATTAGTTCCAAGCTGAGTTGCCATGGAGACTATTCCACACATGTATGCTCCAGGCTTCCTTACAATGTTAATAAATGAAGGTGGAAAGTAGAGGGTGGAGAGGGACAGTAAAAGCCAAACAAGGATGTGGCTAAGTAGCAGATCTTGCTAGATAAAACACTGTACTTAAGAAGTGGAAATTTAAGGAAAGGAGGAGTTAGGTTTTTGCTTTTGTTTTTGTATTAATTTTCCAGGTTTATACCTCTGGGAGGAAAACAGCCACTGCCTAACTAATACAATCACAGGCAAATCTGAATGATCCCAGCAAGTTATAATGAGTTTCTTCATTACACTGAATACACTCTTGGGCCTCCTCATTCCCGCATAATACCCTAGGACTGCAAACTATTTAAAACCTGTGTTGACTGAAGAATTCTTTCTTTAAGTAAAACAAGTTTAGATGCCTACAATGTAAAAAAGATCAAAGAAGCAGAGCTCCTTTGGCTGAGGAATGGTGTTGTTTTGAGGGAAGACCATGGAACTCTGGGGAATCTATAAGAACTGCTCAAAAAATCCTGGCCTAAATAAAAATATAACTAGGAAAGTAAACATATTGGTAAAAAATAATGAAAGCCAGATTAAAATGATCGGCTATCTCTATTGTAGATTGTTAAATCTATTGCTTGCTTTCATTAGCACAAAAATGTAAATGTTAAAACATGTATTCTTCTATGCATATTTACTGTGAAATAATAATTGATTTTTAAAAGTCAAGCACTGACAACATTGTAGGTTTTGTGATAAGCATGTCTCATACAGTCTCTTGTTTAACTTTCACAGCAACACTTCTGAGGTCACTGTGAGGTTAACTGCCATTTTACTGATAAGGAAATGCGCACAGTTAGTAACTGGGGGAAAACCAAGACTGGATCTAAACACTATAGGTTGGGTTTTAGTAACACTAATATTTCACAACTGAAAGATATTTTATGCCCCCCCTTGAAAGGGGAAGGCCCCCATCTTGGGCTCTTCTTGGGTTATAACCAGACAACGACAAGCAGCTTCTAACTATACCCCAAAGGGGGCTCTGACTGTTGTATATGAGAGAGACTGGAAAGGGAAGAAAGGAAAGGTCAGGGGAAGACTCAAAGCAGGGGTGATTTAACAGTGACACCGATGAAGGTTGAGCTTTAAGAGCTCTCAATTACATGTAAATTCTAGGAAGTTGAACAGTTTTCTGGGTGAGATGGAGGAAAGGCTGTAGTCAGGAAGCTCTTCCCTGTAAGTGTTGACGATAAATTGCCTAAAAACGAAAGGGACCAGAATATTTAAGCTTCCAGTATTTGGTTATGATTTTTTTTTGTTTGAAGTAAATATCCACTTTTGCGTCTAATTTTGCATTCAAAATTTTTTCTTTAAGTTGAATCCCTAAAATTGTATAATCTTCAGGTCCCTCAAAACTTGGAGAATCCTCCCATCTTCACAATTTCATAGCTTAATTATTCAAGACTCTCCACAATTTAACCTAAATCTTTCTTCAAATTTAACAGTTCAGTGGCTCTCGAATGATGGTCGGCATCAGGATCACCTCGGAAAATTATAAAAATAAAAGGCCAAACCCTAGCCTACTTGAATAATCCAGGCGAGCTGTATTTTTTACTAGCTCTTTAGGCCATTCTAATAGTCACTGAAGCTTGAGAACCACCACTTCAGGTCAATGATTTTCAACGTGGGATTCAAGGTCCGCTGATGGTCATGAGAATTTCATGACTTCAGGGGATCCTCAGGGTCAAATCCTTTCTTTAATTCTTATGCTCAAATCCACAGACTCATTTTACATGGCAATAAAACTAATGAGTAGTAATCCACTGAGTTATTCAGGGCTACATACTGATGTCCATAAACAAAACTTTGTACATTTACTAGAGTTTATTGTGGACACTTTCTCCTAAGAAGTCTAGCTGCAGTGTACCATCTGGCAGTATTTCCAAGCCCTAGTGCAAATGCACAGGAGAAGGTAATGGATATTCCTCCAATAAATGAGGACACTTTGTTTTCAGTCCATTATCAATAATGTCTTGGGATGCTTACTGTGCTATGCACCCAGCATTCATTTTCATATACTTCTGTGTCTGACCTTTTATACATCAAGGGACTAGAAGGCTAAAAACTATTTCCCACTTTCCCTTGGTTCTGGAAGTAAGTCAGGGTCTACCAGGGAGATGCACAGTGTAAAATCTGGGAGGTAGACACCATCTTTCCTTCAGCAGCCGTGGTAAGCTAACAGCTTAACTCATTTTTGGCAGACAAGAATTTCTGCAACAGCCAGATTCTAGTCTTGTGCCTTTAAATTTGGAACAGCTGTGGCATAATTTTCTGCAGCTTCTTGGTTACAGAATCACAGCTGCAGTGCTGTGATTTGGAAGTCTGGGAGCAAGTAGCGTACTTTTCTTTCACTCTTCCAGCCCTTCCAAAGACTTTGTAAGCATGTAATTCCGTTTATTAAATACTTATCTACTTGAAATACCTAGTGGAATTTCTGTTTCCTACTCTGAACTGTAACTGATGCTGTCCATGTTTTAAATTATATTCTGCTTGTGTTTATATACTTGCAGAATAACATTAATTATTCATTATTGTATCATTACTGTGCTGTATTATATTGTGGTTTTCAACTCCAACATTTTGTTATCACCAAGCGTTTTTCCCCTTGGAAAGTGACTATGAGTACATTAGTGGATGATGACATTTGAAAATCTTTCCTACATGAGTTATCAGAAAAGTTTGAGAACCACTACTCAAACTAAACTCCTATTTCAGCCAAAGTGTCCTATTTGCTACATTGGGAACAAATCACTGATCACAGCTTCCATTTTCTCTCACATTGAATGTCATCACTACTGTTCACCCATATGCAAATCCTTATCTCTTAAGAACTAGCTCTAGGCCTATCTTCTTTAACTCATGAAAGTATATGTCCCATCTCCTCAGTTAAAGTATTTGAGGGCAGATATCATGCCCTACAATTCATTATAGCACAATCTTTAACATACCACTTAATAACTGTCTGTTGAGGACCATAATCAGTGTCTGAGAGCTAACATTTCCTCCTCTAATTGCTTTGGCTGTCAGTGACATCTTTATTTAGAGTCCTGTTTTTAAACTCACCACAAAAATTGAAACACAAAATCAGAGTTCACAGAAAATATAAAGCAAGAGAGTAAAAGTAGGTAACAAGCTTATGTAATGATTTAAGAGTAGACTGAATAAAGGCATAACTGTCTTTGAATACAATAACAAATATTTATGAGTAAGAGTGACTGCTGTGAGGAAGTAAAAAGAGTCCTAGACTAAAGGTTGAAAACTCTCTTTTCATTTGAGTTATTAAATGCTACCAGTGTCCATACATAGTGGGTGGGCATTCATCTGACTTTACCAGCAGGCATCCATTCTGATTGGTCAGTGTCCATTCTGTTCCCGTTGTTAATCAGTACAATTAATTACATGCCTACATAATGAAAATGTCTTGCTCTTAATCTATTCCTTCCTAGTTTGTCTTCTTTCCTATCCTCCATCATAGTCGTTTAAACTCACTGCTCCCTGTCAGACACCTCTCTCATTCCCAGCAACTAAGACAAAAGGGCAAACTTCTATGTTCTTTATACATTTCCCAAATTTGTTGATTCTACTTTTTTTTTCTTAGATGATGTTTCAATGCCCTCTCTCCATCAATGATTTTGTCTCATCCCCAGCCATAAAAATGCTCAACAGTTCACCTCCTAAACGTTTTCCCTGGACTCTGCCTCCCCACTCAAGCATTATCCTTATTTGCCTTTCTTTTACTTTCCATCTTCTTGATAACCTATGCTCACTTACATCTCCATTTCTCCTCCTAACCATACTTCAGCCACCCTTAAATTGTTTTCTACCATCACTACTTCACTAAGAATATTTTAAAATATCAGAAGTAGCCCATTCATTGCTAGACTCTATCATGTCTTCCCAGTCTCCTCCTTACCCAATCTCTCTATACCATCTGTCATTGCTGACTACCATCTTTAAAAACAGTCCCCATCCTTGGCTTTCATCTCACTCTTAGCACCTGTCCTGCATCTTTCTGTCTACCTCCATTTTTGTCGGTTCTTCTCAAGTCAACTGAAACCTAAGTACAGCAAGGGAGATAGGTGGTACAAAGGGTGCTTGCAAAGGAGGGTAGAGGAGTAGTGTTGAGGGGAGCCTGGAGAAGTTGGCTGGGACAGATGACACCACTTGGAGACCATATTTAGGCTGTCAGACTTTATCCAAGTGGGGTTGTTGTTTAAAGGTTTGAAAAAACATGGCTCATAGTTGAGAATTAAATACATTCAGACATTTGGATGATGAAAACCTGAACTGAGCTAAATATGAAAGTGTGCTCACCACTTTCCCCGCCAAGGGGTCATAGAACCGCTCCAGGAGCTGGACCACCGTGCTCTTCCCACAGCCACTGCTGCCCACCAGGGCCAGCGTCTGGCCCTTCTTCACTTCCAGGCTCAGCCCCTGAAGCACTGGGATGTCCAGTCGGGTGGGATAGTTGAATACAACTTCATTAAATGTGACATTTCCTTCCAATGTGTTCTGCAATGAGAAGAATAACAGTAAATTAGATTGCCACAATACTGAAAATAAAGTGTATAGCTAACTCTTTCAATTACCAGGTGTCAGAAGGTAATGAACTTGTATTACAATTGGCTTCACTTCAAACTGCTAGAATTTATTTATTTTATTTTTATTTTATCATTTTATTACTTTTTATTTTTTGAGACAGAGTCTCACTCTGTTACCCAGGCTGGAGTGCAGTGGCATGATCTCAGCTCACTGTAACCTCCGCCACCCAGATTCAAGCAATTCTCGTGCCTCAGCCTCCCAAGTAGCTGGGATTACAGCATGTGCCACCACACCCAGCTAATCTTTTTTTGATTTTTAGTAGAGATGGAGTTTCACCATATTGGCCAGTCTGGTCTCAAACTCCTGACCTCAAGTGATCCACCCACCTCGGCCTCCCAAAGTGCTGGGATTACAGCCATAAGCCACTGTGCTCAGTCTCAGACTGCTATAATTTAGTAAATGAGGTCTAAAAGAGTAAAAGCTTTCATAGCATGTATTGTTAAGACAATATGAATATACAATACAGCTGCAATAACTCAAATCTGTTCCTCAGGAATACAGTAACTTACAATAAAATCTGGTGACCAGCCTGGGCAACATAGCAAGACCATGTCTCTACAAATAATTAAAAAATTAGTTGGGCATGATGGCACATGCTTGTAGTCCCAGCTACTTGGGAGGCTGAGGCAGGAGGATCGCTTGAGCCCAGAAGGTCAAGGCTGTAGTGAGCAATGATCATGCTACTGCACTCCAGCCTGGATGACAGAGTAAGACTCTCTCTCCAAAACAATTGTTTGTAAAAAATCTGATTAATAGGTTTTGCTTATAAAGTGAGCAGTGTTCCTATTTCCCTATAACCTTTGCTATGTAAAAGTACTAAATGTTGATGTATATTATTAGTAGTTATTGAAAGGAATCTATGATCTAGGAAGTTTTATTTTATCATCAGCATACTTGAAAGTACAAATTTTATTAAGTTTCCACTTAGAATACTTTCATCAGGAGTCAGGAGTAGATCTAATAGTTGAAACATCAAACTCACCGGCTTTAGGCCTTCTGTGCTGTAGCTGTCAATCAAAGGGGTTTTTTCAATGATCATGATGATGTGGGCTGCTGATACTTTGGCTTTGGCATAGTCAGGAGCAAATGAACTGACTTGCCCCACGGCCATGGCACCAAAGACAACAGCTGAAAATACTCTGGAAAGTACAAACACAAAACATGTGTGCAGCGTTACGACCACAATGCTAGAAAGCTGACACTCCTTTTTTTTTTTTTTGAGATGGGGTCTTGCTGTGCTGCCCAGACTGTAGTGCAGTAGTGCAATCAGAGATCACTACAGATATGACCTCTAGGGCTCAAGCGACCTTCCCACCTCAGCCTCTGGAGTAGCTGGGACTACAACTGTGCACAACCACTGTTGTAAAACCAGCTAATTGTTTTATTTTTTTGTAGAGATGGGGGTCTCCGTATATTGCCCAGGCTGGTCTTGAACTCCTGGTATGAAGCAGACCTCCTGCTTCAGCCTCCAAAAGTGCTGGGATTATAGGTGTGAGCCACCATGGCTGGCCAAAAGTTGACACTTCTATAACCAGAGAGCTTAGCCTCTAATAGTTATAAAACAGATGTTAAAAATAAAACAAACACATTTCCTTATAAGTTCATGTCAGTGTGATAGATTGATTGCAAAATGGCCCATTTTTTTTTTTCCACCTCTCTCTGTATCCTCATCTTCTTGCAATGTGACCTTTGCAGCACGCTTTGAATCTGGACTGGCCTTGTGACCTGCTTTGGCCAGCAGGATGTGGTGAGCAGGATGTGGTGGAAATCACTTTTGCCAGTTCCAAGTCTATGACTCAGGGGGCCTTATATGCTTTGTGAGCATGCATGTGTGTGTTCTCTCTCTCTTCCTATTTCTCTCAGAATTCTGCCACTGTCTCAAACCCAGGCTAGCCTGCTGGAGGATGAGGCACACATGGAGGAGAGCTGTGTGAATCCCAACCAACCAGCTACAGACACAACCCACTACAGACACATGAGTAAGTACAGCTGAGATCCACTATGCCTAACCCAGATCAGTAGAACTTCACAGCTAACCCACAGGTTTGTGGGCAAAAATATGTATGTCTCTGAGGTTTAGTGGCTGGTTGTTACACAGCATTATTGTGGTGATCAACAACAGATACAGTCAGTGATGTTGGAATTACATCAGATTCTTAAAAACCTATGAACTGTGCAACAAAAAGAAAGTTTCTCACAGAACCAGATATGTTGCTCTTAAGGTGCATTGACATTCTTATCTATGACATGGGAATCACAGCAACTTAAAGTTGGGAAGGTCCTTACAGGTATCAGGTCCAGCTCTCCATGTTCGTGCCTGGACACCTCCCCTAAATTGGCTTCCATCCTCTGATTTAGGAAGTAGCATGTTTGGTTGTCTATTGTTAAACAGTTCTTTTTCAAACTGAAGAAAATATTTACTTCCTTTTACATAAGACAGGCCTACAAGTCTTGAAATATTACTAAAACCTCCTTTGCTTCTTTGATAACTCCTTTTACGGCCCTTCTCTAGACATATTTATTAATATGATTTTTTAAACAGCAAGCCTGGAACTGACAAAATACTTGGGAACCCTCCCAGAATACAGGGAATCCATTACTTTCTTTCCTCTGGACTCTATGCCTATGTTAATGTAGCATATTGTGTCATTAGTTTTTGTTTGTTTGTTTGTTTGTTTAACTGGTACTAAGTAAAATACACCGATGGTTAATCTTGGCCTTGTGATCATTTAAACTATGGGACCTTTTCCTAATGCACTGCTCTTCAGACAGGTCTTCCTTTTCCTTAACTTGGAATGTTGATTTTGCAAGCCTAAATGCCCCAATGTCAGCAACTTTCACCAATTCAATTCTTTGCAGTAAAGCAATATATCAAATAATTATCTAATCAAAGTCCCAATGCCAGTGATGCTTGGTTTTGATCTCTAGGTCGTAATCACAGATAGCACCCGCATATCATTTGTCCAACGCATATCTTTAATGGAAATTTAGTTGTCTTTTTTGGGGTCCTCCTGAGCAAACTGTAATGCATGAACAGCTCAATGTTTAAAAAGGAAAGAAATACTATACTAATACATTAAACTGCCAGGCTTATATGATTCTGGTTTAAATGTAAAACTATATTGCTACTAATTATGTTATGCTATCAAGAGGCAGAATCTTACACATTTCCAGATCTAGAAGCTCAGATATATTATACATACTTTTGACCACCAAACTGCATATTTGGGTACTTTTGTAGTATAACTGCTTCAGGCTTATCTTCCTCTGACCAAGGCACAGTTATCTACATTCAGAACAATGTAGCAGAAAAATCTCAATATAACTTTTCCTTTGTCACTTCTGACTTCATCTGGCTCTTACCTTCTAACTCTTCTCTTATCAAGGAAAAGTAAACTTATCCTGGAATCTCCAAGGGCTTGCAGAACTTAGTACAACACATCTGCACTTTACTTGCTCTTAAGAAAGTAAATTAAAAGGAGCCAGTTAGACTCCTTGCTCAGGGCTAGGCTTCTTCCCAAATGCCAAGGTCTTCTCAAAATCTCTGAATGGAATCACTCCACCCAGTGACAGACTTGGAAAGGTCAGCTATATGTGAGCCAGCAATGAGGAAAGAAGTTAATGCTCCTTCAAATGAAAGGGGGTGCTTCAGTGGTGGCACATGAAGACTCAGAGGCAAAATGCCACTTTAGGAATCACCAGAATCTCTTCATGAGGCTTCACAGTAGGGTTTCCTATCTAGACATGAAGCATGTTCATCCCAGTTTTATTTTTAGAGTTTAACTAAATAATAACCCAATACTTACAACAGAACATCCTCAAAGCTCATGAGACGACGTGCCACCAAGTAGGCTCCAAACCGGAAACATCCAGCATAGGAAAAATACATCATTGCCTGGGTGAAGGAAAACGTGATTCCAAAGATGTGTGCTTTCCTCAAAGAGTTTCTGAAAAGAAGACATTTGAAAACTCATTCCACTTTCATTTCTCAGTCCTTAAAATGTATCTTTTGATAGGCTGGCAGTAGGGCACAGAGGCATGACCAATAAAAATGGGTTTAGTTTCCAAAGAACTGTTTGGTCCTCACTTTACACTTGGTGGCTGTGCAAATTTGGGAAACTGCCTAACCTTTGAGACTCAGTGTCTTTATCTTTAATGTAGAATTAACTATACCTCAAAGTGTTGATGTAAAGAGAAAATAATCCAATGACTGTAAAGAGCCAGTTAGGAATCAATGAGTAAAAGTTTTCTCCCTTTCCCCCCACTTTTGGACACACAACAGGTAAGTATTCTATGTAAATATTCATTCTGCACATGTTTACCCAACACCTACAAGTTGCAGGGACCCTGATGGGTGACACAGAGGAAACAGGCATGTTCTTGACTTAGGAGACCTGAGTTGAGTTGAATTACTATTTATGCATTGAAGGTGCCTTATGAATAATCTGTTATGGGAAGAAAGTAGAAGCACTAAATTATTTGGGGGTCTTAGAGAAGGCTTTGCAAAGGGGTTGACATTCTAGAATCATGACATGGAGCTCAGCGATATGGAGGTGTGAGTGGGGGCAGGTTGGTTAGCAAGTGGGCAGCCCTGGGCTTCCAACCCCTCCTGCTACCAGATCAACTCTGCTTTTATCTTCATCACATATGAAGATTTCAAATAAATTTTTTTTTAGACAAAAAAGACTGTACCATCATTTTTTAAAATAAAAGCTTAAAAATCTATTAATAAGGTCCACCTCTCTCTTTTATTATAAGAAACAGACTCAGAGAGGTTGGGCTTGCTTATGTTCACACCACTTATTAGAGCCCTCACTGGGATGACTGTGTTAAAGGAAGAAGGCCTGCACTGGAGAAGGGGTAAAAAGCAGAAAGACAGGTAAACCCAGGAAGCACCATCCTCTCTGTGTCCCACAGGTACCTCAAATTTTAGGTTCCACAAATAACTCATTTTCAACTAGAGCAAATTGTAGGGTCATATCCTAACTGAACATCAGATAGTCATTCTCAGCATCATGTCTCCCTCCCTTCTCATCAGTGACCCATTCTTACAGGTTCTACATCAGAGATATCCCTGCCTTAGTTCAGGGTCTTGTAATTTCTCTCCTGCATAATTACAACTGTTTCCCAATGAGTTCCCTTCGAGTACTTTCTCCACTTGCTCCCTACCTTCAAGCCAAAGTAATCCCTCTGAAAACAAATATGATGATTGAAAAATTATTCACACACCCCTCCCATTCTTCAGCGGTTATTACCTGTATGGTATCTGCAAACTCTGATCATACATATGTTCAAACTTCTGCTCCCGAGTCAAAGAAACAACAGTTCGGAAGTTTTCTATTGCTTCAGTAGCGATCTGTAACAGAGAGCACCGATCACCAAGAGGCACAAGGGTAAACAGTGGTGATTAACTTGAATTCTATAAAACAGACTAATGAAAATAATTTTATGATTACATATTTATTATTATGTATGAGCATTTTCTCTGTAGGAAAAGATACTAAGTAATTTATCAAAATGAGTTACGGATCTGGAAGGAAGATTGACTAATTCAGACTTCTCCTTTGCAGAAAGAGAAGCTAAGACTTAAACAGATTAAGGCATTGCTTAAAGCCACATAGCTTTACGTGGCTTCACAAAATTAACCTGAGAACTCACAGTACTTCACATCTATTACAGTGTTCTTTCTTCTATGATGATCACATTTTAAGTTCACAGTTATTTTGCACATATTTTTCTCTTTATCATTGCCATTTGTGACAACTGAAGAATGCTTGGAAAATACTGAAAGAACTAAGGCAATAAAAAGTATATTTTAGATACGTTCATCGGCTTACTCCTTTCTGCCTGTGGACGTTTACTCCTTTCTGCCTGTGGACACCGCCAAGGAAGCATCATTAAAGTCTCTCTCTCCCCTGCCATCATGTCTAAGTCAGAGTCTCCTAAAGAGCCCAAACAGCTGAGGAAGCTCTTCATTGGAGGGTTGAGCTTTGAAACAACCAATGAGAGCCTGAGGAGTCATTTTGAGCAATGGGGATGCTCACGGACTGTGTGGTAATGAGAGAATACAAAGCGCTCAAGGGACTTTGGGTTTGTCACATATGCCACTGTAGAGGAGGTGTATGCAGCCATGAATGCAAGGACTTACAAGGTAGATGGAAGAGTTGCGGAACCAAAGAGAGCTGTCTCAAGAGAAGATTCTCAAAGACCAGATGCCCACCCAACTGTGAGAAAAATATTTGTTGGTGGCATTAAAGACACTGAAGAACATCACCTAAGAGATTATTTTGAACAGTATGGAAAAATTGAAGTGACTGAAATCATGACTGACCAAGGCAGTGGTAAGAAAAGGGGCTTACTTTTGTAAGTTTTGATGACCATGACTCCGTGGATAAGACTGTCATTGAGAAATACCCATACTGTGAATGGCCACAATTGTAAAGTTAGGAAAGCCCTGTCAAAGCAAGAGATGGCGAGTGCTTCATTCAGCCAAAGAAGGGAAGTGGCTCTGGGAACTTTGGTGGTGGTCGTGGAGGTAGTTTCGGTGGGAATGACAACTTTGGTGGTGGAGGAAACTTCAGTGGTTATGGTGACTTTGGTGGCAGCTGTGGTGGTGGTGGATATGGTGGCAGTGGGGATGGCTATAATGGATTTGGTAATGATGGAAGCAATTTTGGAGGTGGTGGAAGCTACAATGATTTTGGCATTTATAACAATTAGTCTTTACATTTTGGACCCATGAAGGGAGGAAACTTTGGAGGCAAAAGCTCTGGCCTCTATGCTAGTAGAGGCCAGTACTTTGCCAAACCATGAAACCAAGGTAGCTATTGTGGTTCCAGTAGCAGCAGTAGCTACGGCAGTGGCAGAAGATTTTAAATTACTGCCAGGAAACAAAGCTTAGCAGGAGATAAGAGCCAGAGAAGTGACAGGGAAGTTACAGCTTACAACAGATTTGTGAACTCAGACAAGCACAATGGTGGCAGGGCCTAGCTGCTACAGGAAGACATGTTTTAGACAAATACTCACGTGTATGGGCAAAAAACATGAGGACTATATTTGTGACTAATTGTATAACAGGTTATTTTAGTTTCTGTTCTGTGGAAAGTGTAAAGCATTACAACAAAGGGTCTTAATGTAGATTTTTTTTGCACCCATGCTGTTGATCGTTAAATGTAATAGTCTGATCATGATGCTGAATAAATGTGTCCTTTAAAAAAAAAAAGGTATATTTTACACATTTGCATAATTTTTTTCCTAAGGGCATAAATATGTTTAACAAGATTGGAATGAAACTCTATATTTAGCTCTATATCATTATTTTTTACCCTCATATCAAAAGCATTTTCCAAGTTCATTAAATACACATTAATAATTAGATGTGTAATGAGTCCTTTAATATCATAACCAATTAAGTATTCCTTTATTGTCGAGCCAGGTTTTCAATTCCTTTTTTATTAAAAATAATGGTGAGATAAACATCTTTGTACCTAAACATTTGTCCATGTTGAATTGGTTTATTAGGAAAATTTCTTAAGGTGAAATTAATAGGCCAAAGAAAACTAACTTTTTTTTTTAGGGACAGGGTCTTGCTCTGTTGCCCAGGCTGGGGTGTAGTGGCTATTCACAGGTGTTATCATCATAGCTCACTGCAGCCTCACACACCTGGGTAAGCAATCCTCCTGCCTCAGTCTGCCAAGTAGCTAGGACTACAAGCACATGGCACTACACCTGGCTTGAATTAAGCTTTTTTAACTTTTTAAGGAATGTGGCACATACTATCAAGCTGTTTTCCAGAAATTTTGGGCTGGGTGTGGTGGCTCATGCCTGTAATCCCAGCAGTTTGGGAGATGGAGGCAGGTGGATCATTTTGAGGGAAGGAGTTTGAGATCAGCCACAGCCAACATGGTGAAACCCCGTCTCTACTAAAAATACAAAAATTAGCTGGGTATGGTGGCACATGCCTTAATCCCAGGCTACTGGGAGGCAGAGGAAGCGACTGAACCCGGGAGACGGAGGTTGCAGTGAGCCAAGATGGTGTCACTGCACTCCAGCCTGGGCAACAGAGTGAGACTCCATCTTAAAAAGGAAGTTTCCATCATTCAATTATGTTGTAACTGAATGTTACTTCCAACAAGGCAATTTGATTAGGAAACATACATCCTTCATCACCTCTGGAATCTGAGTAAAGGGATATGGAAAAAGCAAAGAACACCAGTGTACAAGATGAGATTTCAGCCTACATCAGCCGCACCACCTTGAATCAAAATGCTGTCTCATTTTCCTCATTTGAGAAATGAGGAGGATGGATTAGAGGGTCTCTAAAGTCCCTTTTAACGCTATGATTCTAAGAGAAATAATTTCCAGAATTATAAGTTACCAAGAGAAATGACTCCTTATTGTTTAAGATGTTCTTCCTCTCTTTGGCCTCTACACTGGTCAGAACAGATTCTAATAAAGACACATTTAATTTAGCATGTTTTATAGCTTAAAAATCATAAATGTGAAATTCCATTTATTCTTCTCTGAATCCTACATAAATTATCCTAACTTCAAACATAAACAGCAGATTCATAAAGACATTAGTCATTTTTGAAGACTAATACAAAGCTATTAGAAGTTAAAAAAAAAAAAAAAAGTAACATTCTTAGAAACAAAAACTTATTAAAATAAAATTAATTAAAATATTATTCTTACACTGACAGGCCGAGAAGATTGAATTATGTTTACCATAAGCTACTTAGAAAGTTAAGAAAATGTCAGGTTTATGTTAAAATATTTTATAAACTTCTTTTACACATTATAAAAATGATATATAGTCATTTTAGAAAATCGTAAGAGTGCAGAAAGCAAAAGGCGAGAAGAAAAAATTCACCATCAAATTCCCAAAGACAATCCTTTTGTCAGACGCATTAGAAATATTTCTAATTATCAGAATTCAAACAAACAGGTTTTCCAGATTAGTAAGAAAATTCAACAGACTATAACAATGTCTGCTGAAAAACAGACTTTACATTTCAGTGTAATGGTTTTAAGAAATATTTTCTATGCACCATTTTCTAAGGCAGGAGTGTCTTGTCTGAGATTGGTTTGTAAATGTCATTGCTTTTTAGTGTGTACTTAGCCCAATAAAAGTGGGAGTTTGAGTCACAGACCTTTCATGGTGAGTAAAACAGCATAACAACTTCAGGACTGTCTTCATCTTGACACACAATGAAGCAATTAGGAAAAGGCTTAATTAGCACCCTGCATCCTCACAGCTTCGTTTATTCCAAGAGTTTTAAACGGAGACTCAGTAATCACCACGAGGACAGAGAACTTCTAATTCAAGAACAAATAGCATCGAGTTTCCCTCGGAAACTGTTATGTACTAAATAATTTTGAAGAAATAAAAATGTATGTTTCTAGAAAGAAAAAACAGCCTCCTGACATTACTCTTCCCACCCTCAAATAAACAAGTTTATGGATTTTATTTCTGAAAAGGAAAAAAGCATCTACAATGGAGCCTTGAACAACATAGGGGTTAGGGAGACTGACCCTCATGCAGTTGAAAATTCACATGTAACTTCCGACTCCCCAAAAACTTAACTACTAATAGCCTGCCATCAACCAGAAGTCTTACCAATAACACAAACAGTCAATTAACATGTATTTTGTATGTTATATGTAATATGTATTTGTATTTTTATAATAAAGTAAGCTAGAGGGAAGAAAATGTTATTAAGAAAATCAAAAGGAAGAGAAAATATATTTACTATTCATTAAGCGGAAGTGGATCATTATAAAGATCTTTATCTTCATCATCTTTATATTGAATAGGCTAAGGAAAAGGAGGAAGAAGAGGGATTGGTCTTGCTGTCTCGGGGTAGTACAGGGGAAGATGCAGAGGAAGTGGAAGGGGAGGCGGCAAAGGTAGGCACAACTGGTTACTGACATGCATTGCGGTCTCTGTCTAGCTTTTTGCTTTTTCATTTCTCTAAAAATGTTTCAATATGGTACCAATCCTTCCTCCACTGTTTGCTTCAGTTTCAGTGCCTGTATCACAGAAGGGTCTATGTCATAAAAGAAGTTAAAAGCAGTCCTGAATAACTGAAACTCTTTTGCCAGATTGTGTAAAGTCAGTTTTCTGGCACTGTTTCTCCTATATCTTCTTCCTCACTGTTTGGCACTGGTTTGGAAACACTCATCTTTATCAAATCATCTTCTGTTAATTCCTCTGGTGTGATGTTTATTTGCTCTTGAATTTCTCCAAAATCTATACCTTGAAAGCCTTCACCCCCCCACTTTTTTTTTTTTTTTTTTTTCATGTCTCCTATCTCTTTTTGTGATTTCCTTGATTGGCTCTGTCATAAATCCTGTGAAATCATGTACATCTGGACACAGTTTTCTCCAGCAGAAATTCATCGTTTTAGGATTACAGACTTGCATGATGTTCTTCTCTATGGTGGCTCTCTACCATAGTGTTAACAATCCTTTCTGTAGAGTACCATGTGCTTTGTGATGAGCCTTAAAAATCCTTATGAGTGGCGAGGCACAGTGGCTTACACCTGTAATCCTAGCACTTTGGGAGACTAAGGTGGGAGGATCGCTTGAGCTCAGGAGTTCGAGACCAGCCCAGGCAACACAGTGAGACTTCATGTCTACAAAAAATTTATCAAAAAAAAAAAAAAAAAAAAGATTCTTATAACCCTCTCATCTAAAGGCTGAATTAGAGACATGTTTGGGAGGCAAGCAGACCACTTCAATACCTTCGATGTTAAACTCGTGAGTTCTGGGTGGCCGGGATCATTGTCTAATATCAAAAGAACTTTAAAAGGCAGTCCCTTACTGTCTAGGTATTTCCTGACTTCAAGGACAAAGCATCAATGTAACCAATCCGGAAAAAGGGCTCTCATTGTACACACCTTCTTGTTGTACAATCAAAAGACTGGCAGCTGAGGCTTATCTTTTCCCTTCAAGGATCAGGGATGAGCAGCTTTACACATAAGGGCATATCTATAGATATGGACTCATCCTAAACCCAATTGCGTTTACACGAAACAGCAGAGTTAGCCTATTCCTTTCTCATGTAAATCCTTGGACTTGTTTCTCTTCCTTATTAATAAAAGTCCTTCGTGGCTTTTTTTTTTTTTTTTTCTAAAATAGGGCACTTTCAACTGCATTAAAAACCTTATCAGGCAGATATTCTTTCTTCTCAATGATTTTTTTAAAATAGCATCTAGGAACATTTCTACTGCCTCTTGATTGGCAGAAGTTGCTTCTCCTGCTATCTTGACATTTTTTTAAAGCCAAATCTCTTTCTAAAATTATCAAACCATCCTTTGCTGGCATTAAATTATCCAGCTCTAGATCCTTCATCTTACTTTTAATTTGAATTGACTTTGCTTTTCCTCTAATCATATTAGAGTCTATAGGTATGCCTTTCTTACAGCAATCCTGCACCCATGCAAAAGCTGCATTTTCAATATGAGATAAAGGTATTGTACAAAAAGTGCAAGGTTTCTGCACCTGCTGTTGTAGCTGCAGTGATGGCTTTTATGAATTTTGGTTTTTTTATTTGTTTTCTGTTTGTTTGTTTTACAATGGTTCTTATGCTAGATTCATTTATCTTGAAATGGCAGGCAACTAACTGCAGCTGCAGACCTCACATCTATAGTACATATCAAGCAGTTCAACTTTTTCCCGTACTGTTATGACTTTTCTCTGCTTGTTGGGAGCACTTCCAGCATCACTAGTGGCACTTCATATGGGTTCCCTGGTATTATTTAATGTTTATGATATTGCACTAATCATGAGTTTTAAAATATGCAAGAACCATGAGAGATCACTTTTTACTGCAATATGCAATTTACTGGAGAGAGGAACTGCTCCTGCTGAGATGATTAGTGTCACTGCATTTTAAGCAGATATAACACTTGAGCTCACTGCAGTAGCAACAGGAAGTGGCTACAAAATTACTGGGGTAGTACAGTACATACTATGGTTTTATTTTATGATTTAACACTATGTATTAGTCTGTTCTCATGCTGCTAATAAAGACATACCCAAGATCGGGTAATTTATAAAGGAAAGAGGTTTTAGTGGACTCAGAGTTCCACATAGCTGGGGAGGCCTCACAATCATGGCGGAAGATGAAGGAAGAGCAGAGGGACATCTCACATGGCAGCAGGCAGGACAGCATATGCAGGGGAAATCCCCTTTATAAAATCATTAGATCTCATGAGACTTATTCACTATCATGAGAATAGCATGGGAAAAACCCACCCCCATGATTCAGTTACCTCCCACTAGGTCCCTCCCATAACATGTGAGGATTATTACAATTCGAGGTGAGATTTGGATGAGGACACAGAGCCAAAGCATGTCACACTGTATCTTTACAGTTGTTGACATGTGTCTTAACTGTGAATCGTGCCATATATGGTCTGTAAGTGTGTGCATAAAATTTGATCATTTTTAACTTTTTAAATAGTAAGTTTGTGTATATCTTATGGTAGTAAATGATAAGACTAGTAACTATATATTTTTTATGCATTTATAATATACTTAACTTTTTCTTAATTTTTTGATATTTCTAGGCTACATGGCTTGTGAGTTTTTTCAAATCGTTGCAAATCTTCAAAAAATTTACCAATACATTTATTGAAAACAAACTACATATAAGTGGACCCACTCAGTTCAAACCTGTGCTGTTCAAGGGTCACCGGTATTTTATAGAAATGCTCACTAGTCCACAATAATGTGCTGAAAAACTACAGAGCACAAATCACAGGCAGGGTAGAGGTTATGAGCAGATTTTGACCTCATGCAGTCAGAATAAGAGTGGGCTCTAATGTCGCATACACCATTAATCAATAAACAAATCATATACCATTAACCAATAAATAAATAAATAGGAAAGAAACATCAAGGGCTGAGAAGTATCATGAATTAATTCAGGTGTCAGGAATGGCCTCTCTGAAAAGGTAATAATTTTAGGATATGAATAATGTAAAGTCAGCCAAGAGAAGATCAGAGGCAATCAGCTTAAAATGTTCCAGGAATTGTAAGAATGTCCACTGGGCCAGGGCACACAGGCATAAGAGACTGTGATGCCAGATAAGGTTATAAAGGTCATCAGGAGTTAGATCATACAGAGTTTGATAATCCATGATAAAAGATTAGATTTTGTTCCAAGTATGATAAGAAGCCATTTGGGACTTTGAAATAAGGGTTGGCATTATCAGATTTGTATTTATGAGAGATCAGAATGACTTCTGTAAGAATGTAGAATATAGTTGGACAAGAGTAGAAGGAGTAGAAGCAGGGAGATTGGTTAGGAGGCTGTTGCTGTGTGACTGTGAGCAAGTTACTTGATCTCTCTGAATCTTGGGTTTCATTATCTATCCAACAGGGATAATTCAACAGGGTTATTGTGAGCATTAAATTAGATCATGTATTTAGAGCTGTTAGTATGATACTTGTTATATAAGAAGTACTAAACAGCAGCTTGAGAATTGTGATCAGGTGGAAGTTGATTTTCAATATTACGTGGACTGGTTGGTGCAGATCCACTACTTCCCCTACCTACTTCCGTCCCTCTCATGAGCCACCCCTGAATTAGAACATGTATCACATCCCTGACCTTTACTCAGAAAATCTGCCATATCCACACATAATTCATTTCCATCTGCTTCCCTTCCTTTGGCCCCTCTGACAGGACTCCAAGAGTCTTAAATCTCATGTGTCACTTCAAAGGTGCTAACCTGTGGTTTGCATGAATTAGCTTAGGATCAGATTGGATCATCTCCTTCCTAAAAGCAATCTAAGACTCCCTGCTGGCACATTTCAAATACCTCACCGTTAACTAGAATGCTTTCTCCTTTTTACATATTTTGTCCTAGATTTTTCCATCTTCTCAGGGGAAGAGTCAACACCATGGGGGAGATCCCCAAAGTACAGTATTAAATGGAGTCATTGGCACAGAATGTATTCCCTGGCAGGGCCAAAGTTACTTGAGCCAGACCACAATAGACCCCTGTGGGTCAGAAACATCCTGATGTACCTCCAGAAATGGGCCTCTGGGAGCCTGACAGGATGCCTGACATAAGGTTTGATCCCTACAGACACTGGCTGGGGAGGTACTACAGCTGGGCCAAAAGATTTTTCAGAGAGAACCCCCCAAAAATGGGATAGTCGGAAGAGATAGCAGAGAGGTAAAGGACAAAGCATTAGAGGCAATGACCAACATCTGGGGCCTTCCTCATCATTCACTTGGTGAGGTAGCTGGGCCTACTGAGAACCAGAGCCACTCTGATCTGCGTGAGCCCACTCTGATCTGTGTGAGTCCCTGCCCTAACTCCCGAGAACCTCAGAACGTTCATCACACATATATCCCTGTCCTAAATGTCAGTTATGGCAGTCAGCCCTGCTCTGACCTCTCATTTCCACTATGATACAGGTCATGTGATATCAGACTGCATTCTGCCATCAGAGGAACTCTTCATTTTATAACAGAAAGAGAAACAATTTGGGAGCACAACTATCTGAGTTTGAATTCTGGCTCCAAGATCTATCAGCTCTAAAGTCCAGAGCCATGACCTGCCTGTGTGTGCCTCAGTCCCACCAGAAAAATGAGATAATAGACCCCATATGGTTGCTATAAGGAGTAAGACATTTGCCAGGAAACACAGTAAATGCCACATAAGCATTTGTTAAATAATGGGAAAAAATAGACAAGCATGCAGGGGGAAAAAAAAGAAGTAAAAAAAGGGTAAAGATAAATAGAAATAAGATGAAGAGAGGAGCATCATAAAAAAAGAAAGAGTGGTAGTAATTTAAAACAGATATAATAAATACCCCTAGGGTTTTTCCATATTTAATCTCCCCCCTTACATGTACAAATAAAATGGGCTTACTTTCCTCGATAAAGGAATGGATTTAACCTTGAAAGAAAAGAAAGAAAAGAAGGAAGAAGGGAAGGAAGGAAAAAAGGAAAGAAGGAAGGAAGGAGTGGAGAGAGAGTGAAAGTGAGGGAAAAGAAAGAAGAAAATAACTAAGGGAAGGAGGAAAGTGGGTAGGAAGGAAGAACAGTGTGAAGACAATGGCCTGAAAATTGAAAAAGTTTGTTAAAGTTAATTATCAGTTTTTGAGTCCAAGAACTGGCTTTGCTACTTTCTGTAAGTTTCTAATTTACTGAATAAGTATAAAAAAGATTGCTTTGAGAAATAGTTAGAAACACATTCTTAGAGCACAGTAAGCAGCAGGGAGTAACAAAACACCACTGATTAGAATATTTTACTCTACTTGAGTAATCAATCATATTTAATTTGACTCACCTTCCCAGCACCTTCTAGTTCCTTCTTATCTTTCAGTGATTGTCCAGACAACATTTGCATTTCAACAACTCCTGCTATTGCAATGATGGGTACAATTGCTAAGAGTAACAGTGTCAGTTGCCAACCATAGATGAAGGATATAATTATTCCTGTCCCAAGATTTGCTATATTCTGGGTAATTACAGCAAGCCTGGAACCTATAGCCTGCAAAACAAAACATATTAGAGAAACTTTAAAAATATTATCTTCACAACTCATGCTTCTATTTTCTGAAAACTCACCTTCATGAGACTATCTTCATTATTTTCTCAGTAATGAACTAAAAAGTAAAGATTTACTTATAAGTTTATTGAGTTTCTACAGTAAGAATTTCCATGACTTCAGAATGCTGAAAGTAGAATATCAACAATCTAGAGTTCAATTACATATTCCTATTTCTTCGGATCTTTTAATACCAAGAAAACCTTCGTTAATCACAGCAACATTACTAAAGCAATCCCTATAAATCAGCAAGATAAAGGAGTCTGACAAACTAGGAATTATGGAAATTTCCAATGTTAGGTATATAATTACTTATAATTTAAGCCTAATATTTGTCATTAATAATATTCAAATATATCTGGGTCTGTTTGAGATATAATGTTTAATTTGGAAAAAATACAGAGTTGAAAATTATGGAATTTAATTTAAGATAGTAAGCGGGCATTATTGTCTTCCCCTTGAATTCCAGAGGGAGTCTGAAGCATGACTTTCATTAGTGTGTGCTGATTTCCAGCTCTAAAGTCAGAAGTCAAACTACAAAGTGAATTTAATCCACCACTGTATGAAGTCCAGCTGTAAACCAGATTTCCAACTCTGAAACCAAAAGTCAAGCTACAAAGTCAGTTTAGTCCATCACTCTATAATTTAGTCCAGCACATCTCCTCTACCCTGGAAACATTCTGTGCCCCCAAGCTATTCCAAATGCCTGCTCTGGCCCCAGACCTGCTTTTTCTGAATAGGGGCTGGGTAAAATAAGGCTGAGACCTACTGGGCTACATTCCCAGGAGGTTAGACATTCTAAGTCACAGGATGTGACAGGAGGTCAGCATAAGATACAGGTCACTAAGACCTTGCTGATAAAACAAGCTGTGGTAAAGAAGCCAGCCAAATCCTACCAAAAATCAAGATGGTGACAAAAGTGACCTCTAGTTGTTCTCACTGTTCATTATACATGAATTGTAATACATTAGCATGCTCAAAGACACTCATACCAGTGCCATGACAGTTTACAAATGCCATGGCAACGTTACCCTATATGGTCTAAAAAGGGGAAGAACCCTCAGTTCTGGGAAGAGCCCACCCCTTTTCCTAGGAAACTCATGAATAATCCACCCCTTGTTTAGCATGTAATCAAGAAGTAACAATAATAAGTATAAGCAGCTGAGCGTCCCATGCTGCTGTTCTGCCTATGGAGTAGCCATTCTTTATTTTTTCACTTTCTTAATAAACTTGCTTTCACTTTATGGATTCGCCTTGAATTCTTTCTTGCACAAGATCCAAGAACCCTCTTTCAGGATCTGCATCGGGACCCCTTTATGGTAGCAATAGAATCCTTTATAATTCCCTACACTAATCCCTACAAAATCATTTAACACCTGTCTGATATAAACACCAGAATTGTACTTAGGAAAAGAGCACTATAACTATCAGTAGCCTTTAAATACATTAAATTCCATACCATGGAGCTGCACCAGGGCTGAAAGAGATATCATAAATAATATAACACCTATACATTTAGTTGATGCAATCACTGAGCTTATATTAAAGGGATGATTTGCCAAATTTGGGATAAATCAGACTAGAATGGTTTTCAAAGCCAGCTCTCTGCATTTCACATCTTTAGTTTGAAGGTCAAAGGATGCAAGCTGGAGAATGGCTGTGCCACAGGGATGATACAGGTTGCTCCTGTTCTCAGTATCTACAAGTTCTACTCAGAGCTCATTTCCCACTGCAGCTACTGACTTATGTGCTTGTGAGAGAAGCTCTTAGAATATCACCTAGAATCACTTCTCGGTGTGAGTTCATGGCAGAGGAATTACCTGGCTATATAACCTTTCAGACACATAAATGTGCAGCTTTGGATAGTAGTGAAGGGCCACAGAAAGAAATAAGATGGATTAAAGACAGCAAATTCTTTAATGTACCAAAAAGAGTAACTAAAAAGTCTAAGACCTTAAACTGCAAGGAGATTTAACCCCTTAGCTTCATTTGATTTAGCACTTCAGACATTACACTGGTTACTGTTCCTTTATTCTAAAGATTAACACTCACTGTCCTACATCTATTCCTACAGAGTAGGAGTCTATAGAAATATGAGGACTGAGATGAATGGAAGAGCACAGATTAGCAGACAGAAAATTTTCATTGTAAAGACTGGGGTTGAGAGGAGGAACCAAAACCTGTCAGCCAAAAACAGATCAGTTAGTGGTGTAAAGTAGATCCAACAGTCCTGTCTCAGCCAATCTGTGATAACAGCTACATTGGGCTTTCCTAAGTTGACAGTGTTTGCCAACCTGCTCATTTTCTCTTCTCTGGTCTTTCCTTTTTAGCCACTGTTTTAAGTTCTGGAAAACAGTTTTGCCTGAGTGGCTCACATAAGGTGAGTGCAGCCATCTTGGCAGGGCCATGAAAGTGCCAGTTTGAGGTGTCTTTGGAAAAAAAGTGAAAAGCAGAAGGTTGACCCCAGCAGGCAATTAGAGACAGTGAATACAGCAAAGGGCCTCACAAACAGCACTGTGGAGGGAAAAAGTGACCATCAATTTTACAAATATGGGAACTCACTGTGGCCCAAGGCAGGTCATAACACCAGAGGAATTTGAGAGGAAGGAAGAAAAACTGCAATACAGAATGCCCTGAATACATCTGCTCCGGGTTCTGCTGCAAAAGACTGAGTTGCCTCCAGGATTGTGTCTTCCACGTCAAATGTGATGCGGGATATTTGTCCATCAAGGCACATGAGCCCATACCACAGGATCTGTGTCATACTGTGCAATGTCACATTGCACTGGTTACTGTTCCTTTATTCCAGAGACTAATGCTCACTGTCCCACATATATTCCTCCTACAGAGTAGGAGTCTATAGAGTTCTGAGGACCAGAACGAATGGAGAAGCATAGTAAAACTTATTTGGTAAGCAAATTATATAAAAGGTTTACTAAAGTTAGCAGTGCAAAGTTCAGCCTTCTTGATGTCTACACATGGATGTCTAATACAGACATCACAAACTTACCATGTCTCATACAGAACTCTCCATTCTCCCCCAACCCTGCTTCTCCAACAGGCTTCTGAATTTCATAAAGATCAACTCCAGCTGGGCATGGCAGCTCACACCTGTAATCTCAACATTTTGGGAGGCTGAGGCAAGAGGATCACTTGAGCCCAGGAGTTCAAGACCAGATTGGGCAGCATAGGGAGACCCTGTCTCTACAAAAAATTTAAAAATTAGCTGGACATGGTGGTGCACACCTGTGGTCCTAGCTAGCAGGAAGGCTGGAGAAGGAAGGATTGCTTGAGCCCATGAGTTCTAGCTTATAGTGAGCTATAATCATGCCACTGTAGTCTGGCCTGGGCTACAAAGAGAGACTCTATCTCTTTAAAAAAACAAAAAATCAACTCCATTTTTCTCCATTGTGCAGGTAAAAAAGAATTGGAGTCATCTTTAAATTCCCTTTCTCTCATATCCATCATCTAATCCAACCAATACATTCTATTGGCTGTACATCTAAAATATATCCAGAATTAATTATATCTTATAATTTTGTATAACCTTTTGTATAACCACATTAGTCTAAAACACTATCATCTCTGTCCTGGATTACTGCAACAGCCTCCTTCTATGCTTTCCCCTTTTGGCCTATTCACACAGTTTCTTCCTTTCACTCACTCTATTCCAGCTACTTTGTCTTCTTTTCTTTTTCTTTTTCTTTTCTTTTTTTTTCTTTTTTTTTTTTTTTTTGAGACATAGTCTTGCTCTGTCACCCAGGCTGGAGTGCAGTGGTGCGATCTCAGCTCTACAACCTCCACCTCCTGAGTTCAAGCAATTCTCGTGCCTCAGCCTTCCAAGTAGCTGGGATTACAGGCGTGCACGTGTAATTACATTCTATACAACTTGATCTAAATATTGATTTTTATTGTTTTGTTTGCTTTAAGCAAAGAAGTTTGTAGTAAAACAACAATTACAAAGAGGAGCTGGTACTATTCCTTCTGAAACTATTCCAAACAACAGAAAAGACCTACGTTCTATATCTTCAAGCTGTTAAAACTCTATGTGTTTCCTCATTCATAGCTTAATTTATTCTTAAAGAAGCCCTATATATTAGATAGAAGAAATGTCAGTATAGTACTATCTTACAGAAAGATTTAAAGATAAAGATGGATAAGGTTCAAGAGGGGAAAAGACACACCAGAGATCACATGAATTTTTTCAAATTCTACATCATTTTGTGAACTTTTGCCATAAACAGTTGTAGAAGAAATTGTCACTTCAGCCAAAAATCAAAACCTGCTGGTTCAATAGTATCTAGTTATATCAAGAGATTCATATAGTAGCAAAATTTAAGTTATTAAAATTATTAAAGTTTAAAGTTATTAAAGATAAAGACTAAAGTTATTCTGTCCTTGCTTTAATTTTTTAATGTGCTTTTCATTTCTTTCAATCTATAGAGGATTGTCTTCCCTCCCTTCTATAACCACAGTGACCCTAAACTTTCTTACAGCAATTAAATACATCCTTTCTTCAGGAGCAATTACTGTTTTATGTTGATTGAGCACTTTATACTCTCTTTTCTAAATAACTATTCTCCATGCATCTTGTTAATAGCATGAATAACAGCAATAGCAAAAGGTTTATAAGTTATCTATATGCTCTACAGTATATAATGTTTAAATAGTTAACATGTTGCTATAAAAAGCATGTGATATGTTTGTAGGTTAGATATCTACCCAACATTTTCTTAATGATGATAACTAACACCTGTAAGGAGAAAATTAGTTTCATGCCAGGGTCCAAAATGGCCAATTAAGATAAACACCAGTAGAAAGGAGGCACGTACCCCTTTAACTTGAGCAGCATCATTGGCAAGCCTGGTAGTCAATGCTCCAGTGGTGTTTTTAGGGTCATCAAACCAGCTCACATCCTGTGGCATAGAAAATGATTTTATTATCTTAAAGCTCTGTTTATGAGACTCCCTGCTCCAAGAGGGCAGCAACAGGGTCAGTTTTGTTTATACTTATATCCCTGGCATTTAGCACCCAGGATGCGACATTCAATACACAAGAAAGAAACTTAATATAAAAACACATAAATAGATCATTTCATTTGTCACAAAAATTTCTGAGTGCCTACTTTGTCCTGTGCATGATTTCTAAGTGTTGGACCTGTACGAACAAAAAAGACAAAGTAGCTGCTTTTGTGAAGCTTAGATTCTAGAGATGGAAGGTACAAAGAAAAGAAAAATTGAGCAGGGTAAGAAGAACAGAAAAGTGAGGGGAGGTGCTATTTTAGTGACTGGGGAGGGGAAAGAGAAGGTCTGTCTAAGGGGACATCTGAACAGAGGCCTGAATGAAGGAAAGGATGAGAATACCTCAGGGAAAGCAGAAACAGCATGTGCAAAGGTCCTGAGGCAAAGGCATACCTGATCTGTTCATACACCAGCATGAAAGCTTTAAAGGCTGCCAGCAGCCTAAAAAGAACCTTTGTGTGAATTTGTAAAAGCCTCCCCTTCCTTTGGACAGATTTGTGTTCTCATTTGGCTCCTCTGATCCTCCCCTCTCCTACTCTTGGGCAGTGAGCCACTGTGTAAGATGTTGTGTTGGAAAAAGGTGGTTGTAGGAGATGAGATTTGAGAGACAGTGGGGGCCAAATAGTGTGTGGCCTTAGGGCAACTGTCAGGATTCCAGACCTTATCCTGTGAGGTATGGGCAGCCTTCAGCAGGTTTGGGCAGTGGGATATGACTTGATTTCTATTTTAGAAAAGTGACTCTGGCTGTTTTAAGGTGAACCTACCAGATTGGGATAAGAATGGAGGCAGGGCGATCAGCTAGGAAGCTCTGCAATGTTAATAGAAAGAGAAGAGTCAAGGATGGCTTCAAGGTTTTTAGCCCAAACAACTGGTAGAATGGAGCTGTTGCTTACTGATATGGGGGAAGAGGGGGTAAGGAATAAGTCTGGTGGGGAGGAGAAGAGTCAAAAGCTCAATTTTGGAAATCTTAAACAGTGAAACCCTTATTAGATATCCAATAGAGAGGTTGAACAAGCAGTTAGATAAATGTAGCTCAGGGCAGTATAAATGATTTGAGTCAAAAAGAAATCAACAAAAGTAATCCAGATTAAAATGTAACATTCAACATAAAATAAGATTTTCTTTGTAAAACCATTTACTTTTAAATACACAGATACTAACATGATTGTGAATTTGAAGTGTGAATTTATGTGTTTTACAAATAACTGTGGTCCCTAAGAAGTTATCTAAACTGGCTATTTACGTTAAAGAAGTATCTATCATTTTTTCCCAAAAATATTTAGAAAAAATAGTGCTATAATTTATTATAGTATGTATCAACTTGCTTTTCAATATTCTTAAGTGGTTAAAAGTGTCTCTGCACAGGAATGTAACGTCCTTGAATACAGGGACCATTCAGGTTTGAATGCCTTACAATACTAAGTACTAGACCTTGTAAGCAGAAGGCACTTAATAAATGCTTGCCCTACTTAACAATTTATGGAGGAGGCATTCCACTAACCATCAGCTCAGCTGCCAAAGTATAATGGATGTAGCAGTTGGCCTGGAGGCTGGTTGGGTAATGGGAAATTTGGCCCTGGAGCAAGGTCAGTGTAGACCTAAGTGGAATCTGAGTTATGAATACAGTTCAACCTAAGAGTTCAAGGACAGGTTTCCCATCAAACCATGCTCTCTCACTCAGATTCAGTCCTGGCTCTGTCAGTCACTAGCCAACAATTTCAATAAATAGATTTTGTTTTTAAATGGTGATGGGAGGAATGGGGAAGAACTGAGGAACCAGAGACAGCTGGCAAAATGTGAATGCCCTCTAGAAAATCTAACACCCCAAAGTGATGCCTCTTAGCCAGGGTTCGAGTATCCCTGGCACATCTGGGACAGACTTCTAAAGCATCATTTTACTCAATGGCAAGTGATTAGTGATTTTTAAAATGGAAAGTTATTAGGTCACATACAAAATTTTCATGATTGTTAAAGGAACTTTCCCCTTTGAACTGGGCTGCTCTGATTTACATTCCTATAATTTCCTTCCCCATTTCCCCAGGAAAACATTCACACGTGTCAATGGTTAGGGTTTTGAAGCTGCAAAATGTGAGCAGCATTCCATCAAACCCATTATCAGCCAGTAACACTGCAGCTTGAACTACTATTTCAGACTAGCCTCAGAAAAGAGAATGGGCAGTGAGGAATGGGTCACAGGGATGTTTTGATTTGTAGAAAGAAAGAGTACAGAAGGCATCTCTTGACGGAAAGAAACACTCGTGCCCTGGGTTTCCCAGAATAAAGAAGGAAAGAGAGGAAAGGGATAAGGAGTATCAAAGATGCCTTCTGCCTGCACTGACCACCACTGCTGAGACACAGACTGGAGGTGAATCCATTCTGGAGGCTCTGTCTCAAACTGGTCCAGTTCCTTGTGCCCACCCAGAACAGACAGACAGTAGAGCCTTGCCTGCACCTAGGGGGCAGTTCAGTCGCATCTCTGACATAAGACTGAGGAACAACCAATATAGGAGCTACGCCCGGGAAACAAGACAGAGCTCCCACTGTCTGAGTCTAAGGGGCACACATCCCAGGGCACAGCCCTCAATAAACATACCTGTCTGAGCATGGATCGGAAAACCATGTATCGGAGCCGCTTGGTGAGGATCTCTCCAGCTTTGCCAAATGTGAAGCCCTGTGGGCAGGAACATGCCTTGTCAGAGACTCAGCCACCAATTACATAAAAGGAGGGAGAATTGATGTCTTTGCTAAAGCAGGAGATTAGACAAAGTCAGAAAGCCTGATTTCAAGGGCTTGCTGTTTCTGCGACTGTGTGCCATGGCACAAGGCTATACAGGTGGTATAGACAGAAAAGCCCACTTTACAGAAGAAACGGAGGTTTAGAGAGCCTGATAAGATCCAAAGTCCACAGTTATAAGGTCGCAGAGTTGGAATCTTAATCCAGATCCATGAGAATCCTAACCAGAATGGGAACCCAGAGCCTGAGCTTTCAATTACCCACTGGACTCCCTCCCCATGTTACTAAGAAGAGGAGTTGGGTGGTCTAACATCTTTAGGGATTTTGCTATCTCTGGCCTTCTAAGTTCCTATAATTCACAGACTTTGTTCTCACCTGTTTTCCAGGCAAGCTAGGTTCCAGTACCCCCAAGCACCATGATGTTATAAAGGCAGTCCTCTAACTTCTTTTGCTTCACCAATTCAAATTGTCAACATTTAAGGGACCAACTCAAAGCCTGCCTCACTCCAAGTTTCTTAACCAAATTTACATTGAGCAATCTTTACCTCCTCCAAACACCTGTGGTATTAATAGCTGGTATGGCAATCCTGTAAGTAGTTAGAGTGTCACATTTATTCTAGTAAGGACAAATTCTCCAGTGAGACTGTAAGTACTTAGTAAAGAAAGAATTCAGTCTGTTTTTTCTTTTCCCCCTCCTATAATGTCCAGAACAATATTCTATTTTTAAAAAACGTAATACATGCTTACTTGTTGAATAAAGATATCTATTCACAGTTTTATCTTTAAAAATTACAGGGGGCTAGTCATTCAATTAATAAGTGATTACCTACTACTGCCTCACGCAGGCCTGGGCACTTGGTCACATGATCCTTTTAATTATCAAGAGGCAGGTACCAGTACCTCTAGTTTACAGCTAAAGAAATAGGCTTAGACAGTTTACTTATGTGCCCAAGGACACAAAATCAGAAACAGGTATAAGGAGCACTTGAACCAAAACCAACACTGTCTTATCATACTAAACGGTATTTACTTATTTATTTATTTAGAGACAGGGACTCACTTTGTTGCCCAGGCTGGAGTGCAGTGGCACGATCATGGCTCACAGCGACCTCCGCCTCCTGGCCTCCTGGGTTCCTGAGACATTTCCTGCTTCAGCCTCCTGAGTAGCTGAGACTACAGGTGCACACCACCATGCAGTTAATTTTTGTATTTTTAGCGGAGACAGAGTTTTGCCATGTTGGCCAGTCTGGTCTCAAATTCCTGACTTCAGGTGAGCCACTAGCCTCAGCCTCCCAAAGTGCTGAGATTACAGGCATAAGCCACCACACCAGGCCCTCATACTAAACTTTTAGAGTACTTAATTCCTTGCCATTTCATTTCAGCCAAATGATTTGCAAGCTGTAAAAATCTGACTCTTTACAAATGTTTCCTACATTTTTTGTTAGAGGATTGCATCATTGAAATGGTTCTTTCTTCTTGAACAAAAGTTGAGTGATAAATTCTTCAAACCCTTTTTAAACCCGTGTGACCAGTTTATGCGGTTTTTGTTTTTTGTTTCTTTTAGAACACGGGAAGACATTTGAGTATTTATATTTACTGGCAATACTTATATCCAAACTTATATCCAGGGCTCCTCCACACTCCATTTTTAAGTCCCTGCCTTTCACCTCCAGTCATCATATTAGGTCAAACACTCTGTTCCCTCTGGTTTCATTGCGGGAGGTGAGGGTGGAGAGGAGAAGGTAAGCAAGGGAGACAGAGGAGGCAAACATCTTTTTTCACCATGTCAGAAAAACTTGGCTATTAGTAGCCATGTTAATAGAAAAGTTCTACTAAAAGGCCAATTACATCGATGTTTATAAATCCCCCCAGTTGAATAATGATGCATTTCTCAAAATGAATATAGTGAAAATGGAGACATTTACCTGAAGGAAAAACGTAATAAAAGAAATAATTCCAAGGACTAGAAACAATAGTGAAAACAAGTTACTATTCTGTCGTTTTGTTTCAGGATCATCATTTCTTGTAAAAACCTGTGAGAAAACATTTAAAGGATTTTTAGTTCAATCAGTGAAGAACCCATCCTGGACCTGACCCATTTCCCATCTGGCCCAGTATTCAGGGGTCAGGAGAGCCACAGTACACTGGAAATCAGGGTTGGCTTTCCTACTGCCAGCCTTAAAGCTATCTGCATTCTGCCTTCCGTGGAGGCCAAGAAAAAGTCTATCATTCATAAATTGGTCCAATATTTTTTCTGCTCAGGTTCCCTCTTGGAGTCATGAGTGCCACCTCAACTGTGTAAAGTTGAAATCAGAACAAATACTCTTCTCTTCCCTTGGTTGGAACTACATTTACGGCAGTTCATTGCTTTACTATTTCGACAAACTGTCCTGAGGTATCTGGAGAAAACCTGATGTGGTTTTTTTGGTGAACCACAGAGCGGTAGTCATTCACTCAGCCCGGGCCTTTCAAAAGGAAAGGCGTTTCCTTGAGCCTGCCTTCTTGGTAGGATGGCCAGTTAGAGAGCCAGTTGGAAACTACAGCTACCTGACCTAGCACCATACATGAAATGTTTTCCAGAGATGGTTATAAGGGCTAATGGGATGTTTTGGACTCAAGGAACACAGAGAATAACCACTCCTCAGGGAAAGAAAACACGTATCTCCCTTCACAGTGGGCCAAAATCAGTCCTGTAAGACAGTCACATTCCTAGCCCAGGACAGACAACTTTACCTTTCATAAAAAAACAGACAAACAACAATGACGAAAAGGATTTTTGAAAAGATTAAATAATTTTTTGACTGGTCAGTCTAACAAAAATCATAACAATTACTAAATTCTTACTCTATGCCAGGCATTATTCTAAGCAAATTCATATATACTATTCCTCTAATCCTGGCAACCATCTCCAGACTGGAGAATGATTTATTATCACAGTTTTACACAGATAGAAACTGAAGTACAGAAAAGGTAATTAATTTGCTCAAGTCAACACAGCCAACAAGGGATGACTCAAGGTTATAAATCCAAGCAATCTGATGCAGAGCCCACTATCTTCAATGAGGCAGATATCCGGTTGCCTATTCAATATCTAAAAGCTAATATCCCAGCCCTGGGACACTTACCTCCAGACTTATTGTTATATGAAGAATGAGAAAAGTATAAAATCATAAGTTGAGGTTTTGCTACAACCAAACCCATTCCTAACTTAACCACTGCCTTTTTTTTTTCTCTGATGACACCACGGTCTACCCCTCCCCCTATCCCCTAAAAACCTGCAAGACATATGTTAGTGCAAGGATCAGCAAACTATGGGCCACTGGCCAAATGTTTATATAAAGTTTTAATGGAACATAGTCGTGTTCATTCATTTCCACATTGTCCTTGTGCACTACTAGGTCAGAGTTGAGTATTTGTAACAGAAATCATGTGGCGTGCAAAGCCTAAAATATTTACCATCTTACTGTTAATAGAAGAAGTTTGCTGACTCCTGCCCTGGACCATATACTCTACAGAATCAGACATTTGATCACATTCTCAGACTTTTTTTCAACAATTAAAGAAAAATATCTGGCACAGAGAAGACACAAAAAATAATTCTAGAGGCCAGGCATGGCAGCTCATGCCTGTAATCCCAGTACTTTGGGAGGCTGAGGCAGGTGGATCACTTGAGGTTAGGAGTTTGAGACCAGCCTGGCCAACATGGTGAAGCCCTATCTCTACTAAAAACACAAAAATTTTAGCCAGGTGTGGTGGTGCAGGCCTGTAATCCCAGCTACACAGGAGGCTGAGGCAGGAGAATCGCTTGAGCCCAGGAGGCAGAGGGTGCAGTGAGCCAAGATCGCACCACTGCACTCTAGCCTGGACGAGAGTGAGCGAGACTAAAAAAAAATAATAATTCTTGAATAAATATATTTAATATTAAACATGAATATCATTAAACATGAATTCATGAATGAATATATTAAACTGAAATAAGCTAGCCAGGCATGAGTAGACCTGAATAGTCATATATGTTTTGTAGAATCAAAAGTCAGTGTTTAGCTTATGCTTCTTGTGGTGATCAATCTCTTTCTCCACAATGTTTTCAGCAGTTACGGCAAGGGTGTCCTCAGCTTGATGTTTGGAAATATATCACTAAACAGAGAGCATTCCTTTCAGATCGTAACTTTTTTGCTAAAAATGCCACCATTAAGATGAGGTGGAACCAACATATGTCAATCTCGATCTTTAGGCAGCTGCTCCTATTTGTTTTAACCTTAGCAAGTGGGATGAAAATTACATCTTACAAAAGTAGCATGCTAGGCCTACTTATGTCCTGGAAAATATGTACGTTAGAGAACAGTGCATTCTCAAGCCAGTCTGACAAACATTTGAGGATCTCTCTTTGCATATTGGTGAAATGAGAGTTCACAAGGTTTGTTCAGAGTCCAATGTTGGCAGGTATGAGAAAGTCATCTCATCACTTTCATTGACTATTTCAGGAAGCTGGTCCTTAGTTGCCCAGGCCAGAAACCAACTGTGACAACAAAGGAAGGTTCACAAAGTTAGCTTTCCTATCACAAACCAGACTTCCATTCTTACATCTTCAAGCCAATTAGTTTCATAAGAAGATAATGGATTTTGTTGCTTATGTATCCCAGTTCAAACACAGTTTATTCATTCATTCTTCCATCAGGACTCACAAGTAAATCACACAAATGGGCATCACACTTACCCCTATAATCTTTGAAAATATTATTGCAAATGCTGGTTGCAGACCTCCATTTATAATGGCACAAAATACACCAACAACAAAATAAGGCCATTCAGTTAAATTTAGCTTCATAATCCTCCAAAAGGAAACTGGAGGTATACTTTCATCCTAGGAAACACAAATTATTACAACAGTTAGTTAAAAACTTTTATAATATACAGTTCTTACATATGCACAAAAATTTGTAAAGGAATATATCCTATCCTTATTCCTTATCAAGGAATAAGTGATGACAATTTTGCTTCAAAAAATGTCATAATGATTATTATTTAGCTTCAAAAAAATGCTGACAAATGTTGCTACAATATTCCCTTATTTTTTAAAAAATAAATGATGCTTCCACAAACACTTAACTTTTATTTGGTACTCAGAACCTGACAAGAGTATTTATAAGCAGGAATAAACAGAATAGAAACTTTGGTATTTGAAGACCCACTATAGTCTCTTTACATTATAAATTTTAATTCTAAAAATTCTACTGTATAAATTAACACTCTTAAATTCTAACCTGATTCTAAAATGTTGACATCCTGGCCTGTGGAACATTCTAGGGGATAGGACAGGAGGATTCTGGATAGCCCTTTTTTGTTCCCACTCCTACCATAGCCCTAGCCCACCAAACTAGGGGAACCACAGTTGGTGAGATTAAAACAAACTCCGCATCCTCCTTCATACCAGAGCCTCTTTGGTACTAAGCTTTCTGTCTTGGCCTTGTGATCCACGGACACTCCTACGAGTGGATCTTTTTCTTATTAGATTGGATCCTGAATCATGTGAAGACATTTCCAAGGCATCAATTTCACTTTTGGATTCATCAGCTGCATTTTCTAATTCAATTTCATTTCCTGCTGTCTAAAATAAACAAGAAATATGCATAAGCTCATTAGGCTGTGTAACCAATGAAAGCTAATCACTGAATGTCAGCTATCAAGGAAAACAGTAATTTGTTTAGTAACTGCAGAAAAGGATAAAGCTAATCTGCTGGGTTGTTTTGTGTGTGTGTGTGTGTGCGTGTGTCTGTGTGTGTCTGTATACGTGTGTGATATTTGGAAATGGAAACCACCAAAGAAGAATTCCCACTGTATATACTGAAATAAACTGGCATTCATTCCATGTATCTTATCTTCTCATGCCCTTTTTTGTGGGTGTTTTGACTCAATCAAGTTTACTCTAGATCAGTGCTGTCAACAGAAATACGGTGCAAGCCATACTGTGAGCCATGTTATTTTAAATTTTCTAGAAGCCATGTTAACAAATGTAAAAAGAAAGAAGTGAAATCAATTTTAATGATATATTTTATTTCACCTAATATATCCAATATATTATTGATATCCTGTGATATCATTCCAACATGTAATCAATATAAAAATTGAGATATTTTGCATTTTTTTGCACCAAGTCTTCAGAACAAGGTGTGCTCACTCTACTTAAAACATTCCAATTCAGATTCACTACTGTTTAAATGCTCTACAGGAACATGTGGCTACTGACTACTATAATAGATAACTCACCTTGAAACCTTTTAATTTTTGTTATCTGTTTATCCTTCTTTATTTTCCCCTCTTTCAAGAGAGAAAAAAAAAATCTTAAACACTGGTGTCATTCTGAATCCCCAAGTGTTGTTTCCTACTTTTTAAGATAATCAAATCAAATAATATTTATTTTTAGCATTAAATGCAAAATCAGTTTATCACTGAGATGACTTAGGAAAATTCTGAAGTTAAACTATACCTGCATTGTGACAAGTTTGAAGTAAATGCCTTTCTCTTTCATGAGCTCATCATGATTTCCTTTCTCCACAATGACTCCATCATCGAAACCAGCGATGACATCGGCATTACGAACTGTAGACAAACGATGAGCTATCACGATGGTGGTCCGACCTTTTCTGGCCTAAAGAGAGAGAAATTTGGTTTTTGAATACATTAACAATTACATGAAGAAACTTATCCATTCAACATATACTTACTGAACCAATGCTGTGGGCATTGTAAAACCATCAAATCTATATAAGATAGCCTCTGACTTCAATAAATGTATAGACAATTGATAATAGTTTAAAATGATGTTTTATTGTAATAAATAAAAACACAAATATACCAGTCACATATTAATATTATGTAAGCCCCCAAATATTTTATTTAATGTAAATTTGCAATAATAATCAGGTGCTTGGGCCTGGCACAGTAGCTCACACCTGTAATCCTAGCACTTTGGGAGGACGAGGCAGGCACATCACAAGGTCAGGAGATCGAGACCATCCTGGCTAACACGGTGAAACCCCATCTTATTAAAAATACAAAAAATTAGCCGGGTGTGGTGGCGGGCTCCTGTAGTCCCAGCTACTTGGGAGGCGGAGCGTGTAGTGAGCCAAGATCGTGCCACTGCACTCCAGCCTGGGCAACAGAGCAAGACTCTGTCTCAAAAAAAAATATAAAAATAAAAATAAAAATAAAATAATCAGGGGCTTGTACAAACCAACAAATTCCTACAGCCCAGGCATTGGCCAATCAAAACAAACACAGGCCATTGTGCTGTACTGGTACACACCAGCTAGTCATCAGCCCTAGGAATCATAATACCCTATCCCACATGACCCCCTGGATGAACAAGACAGACAATAAATGTGAGGCAGCAAAGTCCAGACCTCAGTGTCACACTAAACTGAAATAAATTTATGAATTTATTTTATCCAAGGAGCCTGTGTGAGGCTCAATTTATTCATATGTAAAGTGGGGATAGTAATACTCTTTACTTCTTAGAGTAGTTGTGATGACTAAATAAAATAATGCACATAAAGTACTCAACACTACGCCTTATTCACAGTAAGTGCTTAATAAGTGATACTTATTCCTAGGTAGAAGAATTATGGAAACATTGAAGAGTCATGTAAGTCTCTTTCATTTTCACAAAGGAACAGAGCCAGATATCCAGGCCTTATCTGAGACTTCTCTAACCTTTATAATTTTCCAAATGCTCATAATTTTTGTTACTCTGTATTTCTCTCCAGTAAGTAGCAATACAATTCTCAAAACCAACACACAACATTTTCAGGATCAATAGGATAAGTAGAAGGGAAAACTTCAAAAGAAAAAATACACAAGAGAAAATTAGGTGGTAGAAACTAGAAAATATACAAGAAAATAGATCAATTCTTTGTATCTTTTAAGAAAAGGGGTATGCAGAATTTCCCCTTAAAATTTATACCTTAAAGTATTTTAAAATATAACCTTTTAAAATTGTTTTTATTTATAATTTAATACATAGTTTCACTATAGATTAATGAGGAAACACAGATAAGCAAACCAATAAGCAGTGGCTCACACCTATAATTCTGGCACTTTGGGAGGCTGAGGCGGGAGGACTACTGGAGCCCAGGAGTCTGAGACCAGTCTGGGCAAGATAGTGAGACCTCGTCTCTACAAATACATCAAAAAATAGCTGGTGGTTGGCCACGGTAGCTCACGCCTGTAATTCCAGCACTTTGGGAGGCTGAGGCAGGTGGATCACCTGAGGTCAGGAGTTCAAGACCAGCTTGGGCCACATGACGAAAACCTGTCTTTACTAAAAATACAAAAATTAGCCAGGTGTGGTGGTGCATGCCTGTAATTCCGGCTACTCAGGAGGCTGAGGCAGGAGAATCGCTTGAACCTGGGAGGCAGAGGTTGCAGTGAGCCAAGACTGTCCCACTGCACTCCAGCCTGGGCGACAGGCCAAGACTCCATCTCAAAAAAAAAAAAAGCTTGGCATGGTGGCACACACCTGTGGTCCCAGCTACTCGGGAGGCTGAGGTAGAAGGATCACTTGAGCCTGGGCAGCAGAGATTGCAGTGGCCATGATGGCACCACTGTACTTCAGTCTGGTGACAGAGTGAGAGAAGAGAAGAGAAGAGAAGAGAAGAGAAGAGAAGAGAAGG